>NC_056751.1:133387399-133559899 GCF_019279795.1 Protopterus annectens
ATCTACCTGATCTTGGCTTTGTCACTGAGAGATGATGATTTCCCTTTGGTTTTGAAAAAAGCTATAGTAATAACCACCCTCAAGAAACTATCATTGGATCCTGATATTTTTGACAACTACCACCTGATCTATAAAATTCTGTTTTTGGGGAAGGTTATTGAAATATTTGTCTGTAAGCAACTTGAGAGTTCCTCTACAGTTAATGGACTCATGGACCCTTTTCACTCAGGTTTTCTAACCCACCATAGCACTGAGACAGCTCTTGAGAAGGTTATCAGTGATCTTCTATTGCCTAGAGACCAATGGCACTATTCTGTATTGGTCCTGTTAGATCACTCAGCAGCATTTAATACCATGGATGATGGCACTTTAAAACTATGTCAAAGGTACTGCTATATCAGAGTTATTTATTTATCATTTCTCTGGCCACTCCCTAAAAGTCTGTTCAGGAATCATTTATTCCACATACCCATTACAGAGGTGCAGGAAGATGCTGAAAGCTGGGGGGGGGGGGGGGGCAGAGGTCTAGAGGGGCATGTAGTGACATGAAAAGGGCAATTTTACTTTTTTCTTTTGTTATCTGTGATACAAGATATGCGTTTAATAGCTGCGTATATTGCCAACTGTAGTTGCATTAAGAATAATTCCACATAAATTTCATAATAAAATAAAATTAAACTACTGCCTTTCACCATCCCATTCTAAGTGAGAATAGGACATATACTTTCACTTGAATGCATGATCTTTGAGTATACATTCACAAAGACAGCCTGTATGGTAAAAACCTGAAGGAATAAATGAAAGGAGGACAGAAGTTTTAATAGGCAGCATTAAACTCTGGCTTCTGTGTGGTATATGGACTTTCCAACACTTAAACTACATAGTGGTGAACAATTGTAATTGTTATATGGCATGGATTATATGGTTTCAGTCTGTTTCTGACCATAGTCCAGATACCCTATTGTACGCTTTATATTGTGAAAGAGGATATAGTGACAGTAGGTTGGCCATTTCCAAATTCAGAATAAAAAGTTTACAGTGAGCTATCAGCACTATAGTCAGAAATAGACAAAAAACAGAGTCCAGGCTTCTGCTTCTTCTTGGAGACAATAAATGCTGGTTTCTGAGTTTAATTAAAAGGACACACATACATGCGCAGTCACAGACTTTGCTACTTAAATCTGCGTTACGAGTTTTTAGTCCAACAAGTACTTTAACTGTAGAAATAATATTGAACTAAAATACAAATTTGCATGTAAACAATTTCAGTTGCAGAAAATTACAGCTCTGTCAGTAAATTTACTATAACAGTGGGTGTTCAAATGATTCATGCTGCAGTAGTCTAAGGTGTATATCTTGCAAAGCTTCAGGGCACCCTCCACACACCCAAACCATTACCTTGAGCTGAACTAGCTAAAAAAACAGTTTTGGGAGCCAAGACCTTCAGAGCTTTCATGCCAACTGAGAGAGGGGGGCTGAGGCCTGAGAAGACATTGCTAGAAAAAGAAATGCCCACACACTGGCATAAAAAACGCATCAAAAACAAGAGCGGTAGAGGGAGGGAGCGACTACTGCAGCAGTGATTATTCTGACATTTACTGCTATTGTAAATTTATTTACACAACTGTGCTATATTTTTCATATTGATCATTGCTGCAGTAGCCTGAGCTGTATGGGTAGATTATCATAGCTTAGAACTGGGAGGTGGAAGAAAAAAGGTCCATGACCCCCTGGAGAATGGTCCTAGCAAAACTTGACCTAGACCTGGAGAAGGAATCTGGTTTGTAGTGCTTTTTAAAAGTCTGTACGGAGGACCAAGTTGCTGCTTCTAGAATACTGCTAGAATTCAACCATTTCCAAAAAAACATAGGTGAAGCCAAGGCTGTGTTTGAATATGGCTTGACCTTGCCTGGAACAGTTTTGTTGCAGTGGGAATAACAAATGGTAATAGCCCGAGATATCCATTTGGAAATAGTCTACTTTGACACAGGTAGTCCCTTCTCCTTACCTTTACAAGAAATAAACAACTGATCGAAAGTTCTGAAAGATTTTATAATGTCAAGATAGTACCTGAACTGCCTATGAACATCCGAGGTATGAAGTATCTTTTCTCCTTCATTTTGGGGTTCAGGCAAGAAACATAGAAATGGATAATTTGGCTTTAAGTAAATCTGCATACCACTTTAAGCCTAAAAGAAGGCCTAGTTCTCAAGGAAACCCTTTCCTGTGGAAAATGAAATAAGGTTGACACACCTTAGGAGCTTACAACTCAGGTGCTTCTCTAACACAAAATTAATGTCCCAAGGAGGAGCCACTGGTTTTCTTGGAGGTCTCATACAAAACCCCTTTCAAAAACATTTTGACATTGGAATGCCTTGAATGAGGGGGATCCGTGGGCAGACATGCTGAAATGGCAAACAAATGAACCTTGATAGAGGAGTAAGACAGGCGATAGAAAGTAACTCTTGCTAATATTGTAAAACAAGAGAAACAGTATTCTGAATAGGTTCTGGTTATGTTTTTGTTACCAAATAGAAAACATTTTCCATTTGCTAATATATGATTTTCTAGTAGAGGGCATTCTTGTCCCCATTAGTACCTCCTGCACATCCTCAGTAAACATGTGAGTAAAAGGTATTAAGACCCTATTATCCAGATATGTACACACAAATACAAATATTTCAAGCATGGGCATTAATGCCCTTCTAGCTTGTCAATATACCAAAACACGTGTTCCCATAATAAGTGTCCAGGCTGTTCTTAAAAATATCTAAACTAGTACTTACTTTAATGTTATTTGGTAGTCTGTTCCATGCATCAGCTATTCTGTCCAAGAACCAATTAGTACACTTCTCATTCCTATGGAATCTTCTACATAAGTTGTCTGATGATTCTCTAGTACTTTTTGATAACCCGAAACATTTCCAGAGGTAGTTGTCTCTAAATGCCGTATATACCTGAATAAGATCTCTTAGAAATATGTAAGAGACATTGTACAAATTCAGATATTTTAGTCTTTCATAATAACTTAAATTTTCACATCCATGGATGCCCTTGGTGTATTTCCGCTGTATTCTTTCCAGTCTACTCATGCTTGTTTTGTTATAGGGTTTCCATATTGTTACTCCATACTCAAGTTTGGGTCTAATGTAACTAACAAACAATGACTTCATCATTTTTGATTTCCTAGACTTTATAAATCTTTTTATGCAACCTATAGTTCTATAACTGTCATTAACCAGTTGGTTGATATGATTAGAAAAACCTAAGTTTCTGGATCTACCCACATACTTAGGTTCTTAAATGAGTCTACAGTTTCAATCACTGTATGCTGTATTAAATATTCACCTTTCAGTTTATGTCTCCCAAATCTCATATTCTTAGTTTTTGATGTGTTTTTCAGTATATTATTCTCCTGTGCCCAAATTGCCAATTTAGTCAAGTTATTTTGCTGACAAGATTATCTGCAACGCATGTAATCAGTTTACCCAATTTCAGGTCATCTGCATATAGACTGTAGAACACCTCAGATGAAAAAGTTAGATCTGAAAGATACAAACTAAACAAGTAAGGACCTAGGACAGAGCTCTGTGGGACACCCTGACTGTAACCAAGGATTTCACCTGTCCACTTGTTGTATGATACTTGCCATGTCCTATTTGTAAGCCATGCAGCTATCTATCTTATCAAGAGTACATCAATGCCTAGTTGTACTAATTTATTGATCAGTGTTTTGTGTATAACCATGTCAAATGCTAAAGTTAAATCTATGTAAACTGCATCACAGTACAATGTTTCATTCATAGCTGTTATTATATTGTTATAGAACATCATGTTACAGGTGATAATATATCTATTTTCAACATATGCATGCTGATCCATGGTTTCAAGTCCCAAGCTATCCAATTGTGACAATAACTTATACAATATTACCTTCTCCATTATTTTTCACAACATGAAAGTAGACTTAAGGGTCTGAGGGTATGATTCTGGGTTTGCCCTACTCCCCTTTCCCTTAAAGACAGGTTTAATAAGCACATGTCTCCAGTCTTGAGGAATCTCTCCATATTTATATGACCTAGTGAATAATCGATATAATGGTACAGTAAGTTCTTGCTGAAGTGTTCTCAGGTCATTGTTACTAATTTCGTCTCCTCCCTGTGCTTTGTTTGGATCCAGTTTGTGCAGTTCTTTTTCAATCTAATCTAATCTGAGTCCAGTATCTGAGGTTACCTAGATGTCACTAGGACAACTTATCACCCCTTTTGTGAAACCAAACTGTTTTGCATAAGATTTTTTAAATATATCTGTAATCTGTTGTGTCTGAGAATAAATTTTAGAATCTGCACACAGTTTATCAATTTGTATGTCTTTACTCCTTCCACATCTTATGTATCTGTAAAACGGTTTCCTATTATGCTCAATATCTTTATATACATTTTCTTCAAATGTTTCTTAATCTTGTCTCACACTACGTTTAATCTGTTTGTCCAGCTTGTTTATTTCAGTTTTCAAAGTTATAGTTCGACCTCTCTAACATTTCTTATATTTTTTTGTCTCTCACCTTAATCAGATATCTTGTTCTTATGGTAATATATCCCCCTGACGTTGTATGCCTAGATCCTGATGTTAAACATTTTTTGATTTTTTGCACTCAAACAGTTTTTCTTTCAAAACATTTCACATTCCATCTTCAGTTTTTCCATTGAACACCTCACTGCAGTTAGTTTTACATAGTGACTGTTTTGTTTCCATATAATCTGTAATTACCCTTCTGTGCATTGGTTTAGATTTCAGTTTGGCAGAATTATCGAGCAACAAATTAGCCTTTATAACCCCATGGTCACTGTACATCAACAGTGTTAAAACTTGACTTGAATTAAGAGTAATTTCTTTAGGAGCACAAACAATGTCTAGCATGTTCCATCCCCTGGTAGTTTTTTTTTACAATCTGAAGCAATTTTGTTCCTGAATATACATTGTGCATAGTTTCCTT
The DNA here is from genome assembly GCF_019279795.1 of Protopterus annectens. Classification (NCBI taxonomy): domain Eukaryota; kingdom Metazoa; phylum Chordata; order Ceratodontiformes; family Protopteridae; genus Protopterus; species Protopterus annectens. The sequence continues at coordinate 133,392,396 of NC_056751.1, forward strand.
ACTAATATTCCAGTCTGTTTGTGGTAAATTTAAGTACCCAGCTAATATTATTCTTCCCTCCTGTGTTTCATGCGAGAAATGTATGAATCCCTGTAGGTCATCTGCACTTGACTTTGGTGGTCTGTACACTTCAACAATTGTTATATGTTCCAGGGTTGTCTTTATTGTCACAGTTACACAGTCTATAGTATTGGTGTTATCATTGAACATGTAATAATTACAGGTCTCATAACTATCTTTAATCCCTATCATAACAGCTGCACCTGATTTTTTGTAAGAATGTCTGTCACAGTAAAAACATTTATACCCTGACAGATCTGGTTTCCAGTCATTGTTCTTTAACCATGTTTCACAAACAATAACAACATCAATCTTGTGGGAATGTAGCAAATTTTCCAATAAAAAAAATGTTATTAATGCTCCTAGCATTAACAACCGTCAGAGATGCATCAAATGTTGCTATCTGTGAACTACTAAATGTTCGACCTGTCAAAAATCCTGCCTAGCGTTTGTCAGATATTGCAAAATATCTGCTGCAAAAATTATCTTCCCTGATCTTGACAAATGCATGCCATCCTTTCTGAACACATATATGCCCAAAACTAGGCTTGGATGCTCTACACATTCTATTTTTAAAAACAGGACATTTTCCATGTAGGTATTTACCCAAAAAATCTTTTCATTCACAGTGACCTGACAAGCCTTTCTATAAGTGATTTGTGAAAAATACATCCTAATACCAGTACAAGGTATTCTAAGAGGGCTGTCAGTTCCTTACTAACAGTCAGAGAATCTTTCCAGATGAAATAATTTGTACTGAAATGTATAAAAACAGATCTGTACTTCCTTACATTAAGGCATTCCAAGGCTTGTCTCACATCTTCAGTTTTTGCTCCTGGCAAGCATAACACTATTCGATGTTCATTATCTTCTCTGCAGATATAAGTATCAGTTCCTCTAATAACTGAATCCCGAATTAAAATGCTGTAGGGATCTAAACCTCACCACAACAATAAATAGGACGTGCTGGAGGGATAGATTCCTGTCCCAGAGACTTCCCATGCTTTGGAACAAGATTCCAATCTACATTAGGCAGAGCTCCTCAGTAACACTCTTCAAGAGAAACCTTGACGAGTGGATGGGAAACAGAAAGTTTACCCCGGGGATCACTTCAGTGGCTCTGCTGGACAGATACACAGGGAACTAATCTAAGGGGGCGGCGGAAGACAACACATTCTGGCTAGGCTTATAAATGCCTTCGGGCAGATAGCCTAGTACCTACCTATGAACCTAATATCTTTGCTGACCAGCTCTGAAGAATCTTCAACTTCTAATACAGTAATATCTGCTCTATCATTGTTACAAAGGATAGATCGTCATCAGCATTAGTCTTATTAATCCCACTGTTTTCATTGTGTATTAAATTCTCATCCAGCTGGCATTGTAAATCCACAGCTTGAGCTATGTAGTCAACATCTGTCTTTCTCTTCCTTTTTCTTACAGTAATGTTCTTCAATCCTTCCACATTCAATTTTAATTTTTTCCTTTTCACCTGCTTCTTTGGAAAAAATATGCCTTTTTCTATAGACTGAAGCATACTTCTCAACACAGAAACATCAAAAATCTGGACAAAGGCCTGTGAAAAATAGGTACAAATCTGTACGCTGATTAACATAACATTTGCGTACATAATTATGTAATTCCGCCCAGTCCAGTGGAATTGGGGGATACCAACATGAAGCTTGAAGTCACTAAATAATAAATAATGGCAGTCGGCAGACATTTGAATTTCAGACTTCATATCCCTCAGAAAAATGCATAATAATGCAAAACCTCTTATTCTAGCAACTATCTGAGCAATATTTAAAATCTGTCCCTATTTTTTGGGCCTTTGCCAAGATTTCTTGCTCTGAGAGATTGACAGGTGTGCAGCAAACTGCATATTTAAAAGGAAGAATACCTAATAAATAATTTTAGTAAGACTGTATTGTATAGTTAAAATTACCAATCAGTTCCTTACTAACAGTCAATAGTTCTGCCAAATCACATCGCTGGCAGAGAAGTAATAATAAGATAACTGTGTACAATCATCTTTACAAAGTGATGAAATCTATTGAAGTCATACTGCAGTGCTTTCCCAATGCAATTCCTATTATTTTTTGGATTCTGTTTCTACATACCAGCTTCACAATACATTAGGAACAACATTTCTCCTAACAACCAACTGCCAACTGGGCAATGCAGTGCTAAATGTCCTCCATTATAATCAACAAATAAGCACTTGCTTTTTAGGAGAGGGGACAAATCTCCTACATTCCTATAACTTAAATGTACTAATTTTATGGTCACGCAAGAGCATTACCAAAAGGGAGGAAACCCCCAAACCAGAGAGCACATTGGTTCTAAGCAATCGCTGACAAATGGCTCGGAGTCCTGTGATCCAAATCCCCAACATGCAGTGTGTCTCTCTACATCACAGTTATAGGTATTCCTCAACATTATTTTATTGTATTGTCTACAAATGAATGCCAGCAGCATCACACAGCTGCTGCACAAAACAAAAATATCGCTAGAAGGACTACATATAACTTACCTGTGCAGGCAGTATAGCTTTTACCATTCCAGTTTTTGTTTTCTGGTCTCCATCACAAAAGATTACCAGAGCAATTATTATTTAAAAGAAGTAACAGTCCCATCTGGACAGTTTGATGTGCGGTGGCAAAACTTTTTTTTAAATAACTATGACTGTCCACTCGCCGTTTGCCCAAGTCCATTTCCGTTAGGTATAAGTTATCCTCAGAACAAGACTGGGGCAATTTTGAATGCAGGTTTAGGCCTTTATGGCTGCGCAGCTCCTCTGAATCTCTGATCTGTAAATGCCTTCTTCACTAGTCTTTGGTCTTAGATCCAAGCACCCAACTATTTATCTAGCACTACGCTGAAAAGAAAGCCAGACTGAATAAAATTCGTGCGACTTGCTGCGCTAGTAACAAGAGGTCAGGACGAACCTTGGTTCACCTCTCTTTCTCTCTAGGTTAAGAATTCCCAGGGTGACTTCTCTTTTTTGCAGTAATAGAAAACGTGCACACACCACTCAAACATTTTTAAGAAATGCAGACAGGACAGCCTTAAACAGGAGATGAAAGGGGAAACCAAATCCCTGGCTCTTGCGTTCGGATGTGCTGCTTACTGTGTGAAATTGCGAATCTCCTGCAAGGCTGCAAACTGTAATGCACCAGCCACTTTAGAAATGCAGACAACATCAACACTGGTTGAGTTGCTTCTGTGGTAAATGGAATGCATGCAGATGAGAGCAGATTTAAGTATAAGGATGAAAACAAATCTGGGTGAAATCATGGAAATGAAGTTACTGTCTGCCTCATGCAATTCACATTCTGAATAGGCTTCCTTGATTGTACTGTCATGGACTACAAATTAAAAAAAGCACACAGATGGCCGTAGGGACTGCTGCAACACAACTCAAATGTGTCAAATTTAAAATTCCCGCTTGTTTCACGACTCGAGCCAGCACAAGTAGCATTTTCTCTTTTACATCAGGCAGTCAGAGGTCACAACACTGATGTCTGTTATTAGAAAAACTGTAAATAAAAGAAAACAATTGTGATTTGAAGGAGCCAGTTGGGAATTCGTGACACCCCATTATTTTAGCCTCAAAACCCGGAAATTCCGAGGAATTCAGAACGGTTGAGAGGTATGGACTGAAGGTTTTCTGACCTGTGTGTTACATAACAAAGCAGTGTCCTTTTAAGTATTGTATTCTCTTTACTTTTCAGACATTGATAATTTTCTTTTTCTTCCTTGTTATTTGTTGTAAACTTCTTCCTTTCTTGTTTTTTTTTTTCTTTCTAAACAGTCCAGATCTTCAGATTGATGAATACTTGCATCCAGAATTCCAAAGTTGTCAGGGGCAGTCTCTTGTTTCGTAGGGTTTCAGTGATCTTTACCAACAATGGATGCATCATTTCCTAAATGTGTTCTATTTGTTATTTGACTAATATTATTTATCTCACCAGTCCAGTCATTAATATATGAAACAGCAGTTCTCCAAGCTGTGCCAATTGTACAAGTGCAATCATCATTATTAAGTCTAGATTTACTTCTAACAGTGGTAAGCAAATCCTCCAACTTTTTACAAGAGAAACACAGATCACTAGTGTCAACAGCTGCTACCTTTAAATATACATAGCATTTATTACACTGTACAATATATTTGTGCATTAGCAAATCATTAATGGCATACTCATTTAAGAAATCCATATTCAGCTGTAAATTAATAAAATATTGTAAAAGAAAAGAATAATCAAAGTCAGTAACCACAGAATTCAAAGAGAACTTAAATCAACTTCTATGGCAAAAAATCACACAAGCAATATACAACTAAATACTAAAGTAAGTACAGTAAAGTTTTTCAGACAGTGTAAGTTCTGCAAGACAGACAAAAGCTGGAATTCCTTTACGTCACGCTCAAGGGTGAGCAGTAGCTTCTGCCCACTATTGCTCACAGTTGCACTTCTTTTTAACAGTAAAGATCAATAAACCACAAACCAAGGTACAATTATTTATATATGCTCTGGATTTTCCTCTCTGCAGTCTGTGTGAATTTACAGGCATCTAGGCCTCTTGGGATGGCTAGAGCTTGCCTGTCTAAAACCTATCCCTTTCTAACAACCAACTGTGAAATTAAAGGTAAAACAACAAAATATGAATCAAAGTAAATCTTGTTAACAACAACTTAATTTCTAATTAACTAAATTTTCTAATTAACTGAACTTTCTAATTATAGACCCATAGCCATTTTCTCTCCCTTGTCAAAGATTCTTGAAAAATGTGTTCACTCTCAGCTTCTAAATTATCCTTCATCTGATAACCTATTATTCATATTCCAGCATGGATTTAGACCCAATCATAGCACCACTACAGCTCTCCTGAACTTTCCCAATACCATTATTCAGCACAGGAATATAGGAAACATAGTCTCTGCAGTATTCCTTGACGTGTCGAAAGCCTTCGATACTGTATCACAACCTAAATTATTGTCCACTCTCACCAACCTGAACATTAGTTCTTCTGCCATTAATTGGTTCCATAGTTATCTAACAGGACATCAACAAGCAGTGAAATGGTTGCAAGATGTCTTCCCCTTCCTCCCTGTCACATTGGGTGTGCCACAAGGATCTATACTTTGTCCCCTTTTAGTTAAGTCAAGTAAAACTTTATTATCATTCAGATCATACAGCACGTGCACAGCTGAAGGAAATGACATTTCTCAAAGCTCATGTGCAAATAACTTACAGTTAAAAATAACATAACAGCAATACCGACAACAGCAACAACAGCAGCAGTAGCAGCAACAGCAGAGTCCAAGGGATCAAGACAAAAATAACTGTTCTTAACCGTTCTTTGCCAGACTCAGAGTTGCTATCCAGTGACTGCATCCATCCTACCATCCACAGCATCCATACTATTGCCAACTTCATCCTAAACACCAACAAAAAGTTCCAGAGTCCCATCCGTTCACTTCAGATCACTCCAATCCTGTCCACAAGCACACTACTACCTTACATTTGATCAATTTACATTGGCCGCAACAGTCTTTTCCTTCCACACTATCCTCACTGTCCAGCAGCTCTATCCACCAACACCGTCAACATTCTACTGTCCAAACCAATCCTCGACCACCACCACCAAAGACCGAAATCCACAAGCCATGTTCCGGTTCCCACGCTCAAGACAACTGCCATCCCTGAAGGCCCGAGATGAGCACGGCCAACTCAACCTTGCTGAAAGATCCAAAAAACAAGGCAATCCACGAGAACCCATTAGAAAAACATCACCGCTGTATTCACCACACACCGACAACAAAACGTTTTCACAGAACTGATGACACACTGATAGGAAAAAACACATAACTATAAAAAACACGTAACATAAAAGCAACGTAACGCACATTTGGGAGCCAGAGAAGCCGCTGCCATTCAAGACGCCGCCATCTTACATCTTCTATTTATTACTTAATCTTTTATTTTTTTTATTTTTTATTTATTATTTATTATTTAATCTTTTATTATTTCCATTTTATTCAGTATATTTACCAATAGCCTCAGGACTGCTGTGCCTTCAACTACCTTAATCCAATATGCAGATGGTTCAACACTTATATGTGCTGCCACGAACATAAAACAGCTCCAAAACATAGCACAAAGATCCTTTTCTGCCATTGAAACCTGGCTGTCTGATGCTCATCTCATCTTAAATCCTACTAAAACCAAACTGATGATCTTCCAACCTTCTAGATCTTCTGACCCTACTTCCTCTTTTATTAGTACAGCTTCAGATAATACAACAATTATCCCAGATATACAGTCCAAACTATTAGGTGTAGTTATTGACAACAACTTAAGATTTGATCTACATATAGCATATGCCATCAAAAAGGTTCACATAAAGCTTGGAATGGTATATAGAAACAAACATTTCCTTACCAATAGTACTAGAATATCTATTACAAGGACTCATCTTCTTTCTTCCCTTCTTTATGCCTCCCCCATTCTCACAAACCTCTGGAAAACGGACCTTGAAAAGCTTGAATCATCCTATAACAAAATAGCAAAGTTTGCAACTAACTCTACATATAGGTCTCACCATTGTCTCTCACTTAAAGGCCTTTCTTGGTCTGAATTACTCAACTTACTTACTTATAATCAACTGATAATGCCCACAAAATAATTTACCATCCACTTAAGGTACCATTCATTCAAAATATGCCAACAATCGATCACTTCACTCTACCAATTAACCTTATTAACAGTTACCAAAACAAAAAATACTGCTGGAGATTCACTTTATTCTAGCCATGTAGCAAAAATGTGGAATATGCTACCAGAATCAATCAGATCAATACCAAACATATCCAGCTTTAAAATACTACTCAAAAATTACTTTAATAGTACATGGCTCTGCACATGTACCTGTCCAGGTTAACAACTTGTCTCTCCACTCTTTATTTTCAGATTTGTGGTTGCTCTTATTACTCCTGAAGAAATACTCAATTTTATATGAATTTAGTACTTCGAATCTACTGTTGGAATATTTATTTGATAACAAAAGTTACCCATCTATTATTTGTATACACTGCTAATTTTCTAATTCTCTTGAATTTCTATTTCTTACCTTCTGTATTTAGCTGTTCTGTTTCTTCTTCTAACATTCTCTCGGGCTCTCTTGCTTCTTTCATAAGTGTTACCGTTGTATAACACTATTCACTATAATGTAACCATTGTATAAACTTGTTTCTGAAATGTAACTGAATTACAGAGTATCGATATGATGTGTCTATCTAATATTCTACCCATTGTACATACCTTTTATTTTTCTTTTATTGTAACATCATATTTACCTGTTCTTTTATAGAAAGTAATGATTTATACTGTATTTTTTTACATTATCTTACTCATTGTCTGTGGAGCTTTTCTTCCCGGGCCTCCACTGAAAATGGGTATTTGCCCAGTCGGACTTTCCTGTTAAACAAATGTAATAAATAAATAACAAGCTATCTCTTCCTACCTACTAACAGTGAAAAACAGTGTTAACAGTGATAACAAATAAAATATAAATTTAAATAAAACTTCTCTTACCAGTCAACTCCACAGTAAATCACAAACCAAGGTAGGATTTAGATATGCAGACAGTCAGTTAAAGTTGTTTGGGAGTTGGGATGTATAAAATATCCCGGTTCTTTTTTCAGGCAAGAAAAATCTGTATTAAATTATTAGTTGTGACATAAGAAATCATGCATTTATATAAATGAAAACAAACCACATTGACATACTTTCAGTTACACACATTATACATCACTCATAGTCTATCCAGTCATTGGCAGTCAAACATTGTAAAGCTCATTCAGTTCCTGACTTCCCTTAAACCTCATTCCTCCTACGAAACATTATTCTGCATGTATTGTTCCCACAATTTCCATTTTTTTCTATATGATTTGCTCCTACCCTTTTCTAAAGACCCCACTTCCAGTAAATTTATATATGTTACTATATTTACTATTTCTTGTACAGTTGGTTTAGACTTTGATTTCCATTTTATAGTAACTGCTTTTTTGGCAGCCACCAGAATTAAACTCAGAAAGGCCTTACTAGACAATTCCAATTCTGTATTACAGCTCAAATAAATCACTTCCGTAGTTACACAAATTTGCTCACCCAGTACTTCTAATAGTGTAATCTGCAAGGAATTTTTAAAATCTGTGGTCATCACATTCCCCAAAAAATATTCCCATTTTCCTCTTTCATCCCTGTTCTTGTGACTATAGCCAGTCTGTGAGGTAATTGCCCCTGTCCAATGCCAAAAGAAAAGAGAGCCACTGTTGCTTGGGCCAAAAGGGAGTCACCCCACTGATCTTTGGGGATTCTTTCTGAATCTTCAGAATTACCTTGAATATCAGTGGAAAGGTTGGAAAAGCATACTGGAATATTCCTGTCCAAGTAAAGGAAAAGGCGTCAGTCTTTGAGGCCTTTTTGCATAAAGTACTGTAGCAGAATTTTGCCAACTGATTGTTCACCAAGAAGGTAAAAAGGTCTACTTGAGAAACTCTCCACAGATGGATCAGATCTTGGAAGACCCCCGATCTAGTTTCCATTTATAAAGGTCTACTTTTGTCCTGACCAGCTTGTCTGCCACACAGTTTTACTGTGATAGAATGTAGGAAGTAGAGTGAGATTCTGTTGTAAAGCTATATCCTGTGATAACATAAGCTTGTCTGCATAAGGGAAAAGGTCTGGTTGCTTGTTTATGTACGACATCACTGTGGTATTGTCTGTTACAACTTGAAGTGATCCTGGGCACCAAAGGTGATTTAGAGAGTTGAGTGCCTTGATAAGGGCAGGCATCTCTTTTACATTCATGTGCTTATGTCTGTCTTTATTGCCCCAAATACTTTGCACATTTATCCCCCTTAACATTGATCCACAAGCAAAGTCCAAGGTGTCTGTAGCGACTGACTGCTTTGGAGCAGGAGGGTAGAAGGAGAGACCTGGATTCAGCGTAGTTGATGTCTTCACCAAGTCATTTCTCTTATCACACATCCCAGAACTGGACTCTGAAAAGATAATAGGGGATGATGCTGGGACCAAAAAGGCCACATCTCTCAAATGTCCAGATTTTCACAGAATGTCCAGATTTTGTTTCATATTTTTGGTATGTTTATCATAAAGTTGTGGTTTTCTGGTAAACCATTTGCAAATCAATGTGGATTGAAATCAGAAAATAATAACAGACATTTGAATTTCAAACTGCTTACCCTTCAGAAAATTCATGCTAATGCAAAACCTGTTATACTATCAGCTTTCTAAGTTTGTAAGAGCAATGTTTTAAAAAATGTCTCGTTTTGTGACCTATTTTCACCTATTATTTATGGCTTTATCCAGATTTCTTGCTCTAAGAGGTTGATAGGTATGAGGGAGACTTTGGATACCATTGCGTCTTTCTCATGTGGAGCCTAGCTAGAGGTATGTGAATCATAGATGTCATGGGACTCAGAATCCTGAGGTATTCCCTCCTTGTCCGCTAAGGGGACCCCAACAACCACAGAAAACATTGCTAACTCCTGGTCCATAGTGGCTATATGTGCAACACCAGAGGGATCTGTAGAAAAAAAACGAATTAGATTGAAATATAAATCTATGTTTTTTTTCCCTATGGAAGAAAAGCTCTTTGCATTGAGTTTAACTTGGTATCCCAGCCTGCATTGAAGATCTTTCACCAAAGAGAGAGATTCCTGATACTTTGAAAAAGAGTCTGCTTAGATAAGTCAGTCATATGAATATGAAAAAAGTGGATGCCATGTAGCCTGCAATGTTCTATAACTAGAGCTAGGCACTTTATGAACACTCTTGTGGCAGTGGATGGCCCAAAGGATAAGGCAGAAAATGGATGATGCGATCCAGACACACAAAACCTTAAGAAAAACTGAAGCCGTAATGAAGAGGAATATGATAATAAACATCTTTTAAATCTGAAGTTACCAAAAAATCTCAAATGGGAAAGAAGAGGTAAGAGATTGTGTTGTGAAAACATCTTGAATTTGGGCAATATCACAAACTGGTTTAAGAAAAAAAGTCCATAACTGATCTCCAGGCATTTTCTTTCTTTACCATCAGAAACATTCTTAAATGAAAACCTCTTCCCCACTGGGAAAGAGAAACTGTTTATATTATTTGTATTATGCCCCCTCACCCTGATAAAGCATGGGCTGTAGGACAGGAGGGAACAGAAGGATTTGGTCTAATGGATGTGGAATAATCCACTGCAAAGGCGGGACCACTTCCCACTGCCATCTGCACCTCTGCTGAATCAGTCTCAGAACCCATTTGTCTGAAGCAGTCTGTTGCCAAGGAGAAAATGGAGATTCAGACTTTCTGGAAGGGATAAGAAACTAACTTATGTGGCAGTCCTTTGTTCTGGGGGGTGGGGTCCTTCTTTCTTTTAGAGGAACCTCTCCTCCCATAATGTCTGCTTACCAGCATATTCCTGAGATTGTTTGTTTCTTGCCACATTTGGACAAGGGAGTGAAAAAATTACCCTTGGAAAATTTAGAGAAGGTGGGATAAAAAAAAATCCGAGAGATTCCCTGTATCATCTTAACCCTCTTATCATATTTTTGATAACCTTAGCAGCAATGGGACCAAAGTCTCTATCCAAAAGTGAATTTAAAATCTCATGTTTGCATCCTGTAGAAGGTTCTCAGAATGAAGCCAGGCAAAACTCCTTAACACAGTACTAGTGGCAGCCTCAATGGATGTAGTATCTACAGTCTTAAACACACTTTAAATGAGTAGTGACTTGAAAAATAAAAGCAACCAAACCACACAAAGCACATTTTTTCCTCATAGGAAGGAACTCCAAATAAAACATATCTCACATTTTCACAATTACTCAGAGTAAACTTTAACATATAAGCCTGATAATTCAAAACTGTAAAAATTAAAGTTGCAGAAGCAAATACTTTTTCCTGAAATGTAAAAATTGTTTTACCATCCTTGTCAGAAGGGGAAAGATTAGAGTTAAAATGTGTGGCAGCAGCTGGATTAACTAAAGTTATATCTGCTGGGTCATGTTAGGTAAGAGTGTATAAAAACCTAAAAGACTGAGTAACTTTATACATTCTGTTTGCCTTTTTTAGGGGTAGCAGGCTGGGTATCAGGAAGATTGCAGTCAGTGACGCACACTTCCTCCAGAGCTGACAGAACTGGGGAAATGGGTGAAGGTTCTAGAAATTCCTTCTGTAATACCTGATAGTATTTCTGGGAGACTGAAAAACATCAGTGTTCTCCCACTGAGTACACTTGCACATTCTGAAAATCACTGATAAGGAGATTCAGGTAACATGCTGTGAGTCTAAATCAGAATTCTGAGGGGAAAATGCATCTGTTCCATCATATTCTATATGGCTTTAATTTCTTGAATCTCTTCAGGAAAAGAGGATCCCTTTTTCTCTTACTAGAAACCAACTGATAACAAAGGTCAATATACTGTACAAGACCCTGAGCCAAACTTAATAATCTACCGCTGTCCAGTGAAACTGGAACAGGAGAAGCTATAAGTTTAGTTTTCTGTTTCTTTTTGACAAGAAAATTAAGACAAATGCATTTTTAATGACAACTTCCTCAGGGATAGGCACAACATTCTCGTTAAGCAGGGGCACCTTCCCTGCACCTTCTCGCAACCCCAACAAAACTGGCTGTCTTTTGTCCACTAAGGGGACCCCAACAGCTGCAGAGGACATTGCTAACCCCCAGTCCATAGTGGCTGTATTTACCACACCAGAGGGATTTGGAGAAAAAGAAGAGTGGTCTGAGAAATTTGCTTGGCCACAGCAGAGTCTCTCACCTGCGTCTGAGGCAAATTACCAGCCTGTAGTGGTGCCAAAGGCTTCTTAGTTAACTTTTTTAACACCTTTATTGAATTATCACTTAAGATGTAGGCAAACATACATTTATATAAAAGAAAACAAACCATGTAAGGAAATTCTACTAGCTGAGAATTATGAGTAGTGGTCCTTGAGATATAAGAACATATTTATTTACAATTACTCAGATAAAAGTTTGTTGACTGAGCAGCACTAAACACTCCAAAATATTGTTAATGTGTGGTCAAAACCACCACACCTCCCATGCACTGATGTATTATAATCACTTGAAGTAGCTGCTTCACAATATAAAAGAGCTGGTTTCCTGATAGGATGAATTTGCACAGAAAAGCATTTGTTGAGTAATATTTTCTTAATTTTACATCGCCAGCTTTTAACTCCAAAAAAGGAATATCACAACAAAATGAATATAGCAATAACCCACGCCTGGGTGTGGGTAATGCTGGATTTACCCACGGTTGGTGTGGTTTGGTCACGAGGGCGAAGCCAACCGTGGGTAAATCCAGCATTACCCACACCCAGAAGTGGGTTATTGCTATTATACAATGACATTATTTAAGAAAAAAAATAATTACTTTTCTTAAATAACGGCATTGTATATTGCCTCCTTGCTGCCCTTCCGCAGCTGTCTGGTATTCTGCGGCAGTTCTGATGTACTGCGCATGCGCATGCCTACGCAGTACATCAGAGCTGTGGGCAACAGCAATGGAGAAAGCAAGATCTCCGTTGCTTTTTAAAAACTGTTTCACTATGTTAAATGAGTTTAACATAGCGAGACAGCTTTAAAAAAAGCAACAGAGAATATCCGTTGCTTTTTTAAAGCTGTCTGGCTATGTTAAACCCATTTAACATAGCAAGACAGTTTAGAAAAAAGCAACGGAGAAAGCAAGATCTCCGTTGCTTTTTAAAAACTGTTTTGCTATGTTAAATGAGTTTAACATAGCGAGACAGCTTTAAAAAAAGCAACGGAGAATATCCGTTGCTTTTTTAAAGCTGTCTGGCTATGTTAAACCCATTTAACATAGCGAGACAGTTTAGAAAAAAGCAACAGAGAAAGCAAGCTCTCCGTTGTTTTTTAAAAACTGTTTCGCTATGTTAAACAAGTTTAACATAGTGAGACAGCTTTACAAAAAGCAACGGAGAATCTCCATTGCTTTTTTAAAGCTGTCTCAGTATGTTAAACTCATTTAACATAGCGAGACAGTGTGAAGCAACGGAGATCTTGCGTTCTCCGTTGCTGTAAAAAAAAAGAGTTATAGTAATGGAAAAATCCGGACGACCGGACCTTTTTCCATTACTATAACTCTGATTTACAACACATACTTGGACATTCCAAAATTCAAAATGCTGACTTTGCAGCAGCTTCTGCCCATGCTGGGCAAGAATGCTTGGCTGGTGACTTTAGACCTAAAAGTGACATACTTGCATGTCCCAATAAGACAGTCATGCAAAAGATACCTCAGATTCAAGGCTGGCTTAATGCAATACCAATTCTCTGCACTGCCCTTTGGCTTATCTACTGCGCCCAGGGTCTTTACAAAGTGCGTTGCACCAGTAATTGCATTTTGCAGACAAAGAAGTATACAACTTACTTGGACGACTGTCTCATTCAAGCAGAGAACAAGGACACTGTGGTGTTTGTGAAAAGGCTTCTAACATGCCTAGGGTACACAATAAACGAAAAGAAATCACAACTGGTACCCTCTCAAAAGATAACATTCCTGGGTGCAAGCTTGAATACAACTGCCCAGATGGCCTACCTCATGCCAGACAAACAAAGGCAACTGACTACTTACTTCAAACTGATGGCAACAAAAACCCAGTCTTCTGCAAGACAAATTCTGCAGGCTCTGGGCTTCATGGCATCCTGCATCCTACTAATTCCATATGCAAGACTACATATGAGGAAACTTCAATGGTACCTAAAAAGTTTATGGAGTCAACATTCACACAGTCTAGAAACAATGATTCCTCTCATTCCCTGCCTGCAACAGGAGTTTCTATGGTGGGCAAAGGCCTGTCACCAAAACATGGGATGGCCCTTCACTCTACCCCCTGTCAGCCAAACCTTAACAACAGATGCATCAGATTATGCCTGGAGGGGCCCACATGGCAGGAAGATGCATTCAGGGCATATGGGCACCAAAACAAATGCATCTACATATCAACCAGAAAGAGATGCTAGCTGTTCAAAATGCCCTAACAGCCTTCAAGGACTTACTTCATCCAGGACAAGTACTGATAAAAACAGACAACACCACAATCATGTGGTATATAAACAAGGAAGGGGGCACACACTCATAACCCCTTTGCAGATTAGCCATGGCACTGTGGGACACAGCTTTGACCTACCAAACACATCTTCAAGCTCAATTCCTGCCAGGAAAACAAAACACTCTGGCAGATGATTTAAGCAGAAACCTTATGGATCCTCATGAGTGGAAACTAAATCCACAAGTCTTCAGCATGATAACAGAGAAATGGGGGAGCCTAGACATAGATCTATTTGCCTCTCCTCAAAATTATCAATTGAAAAGATTCTGTACAAGGACTTATTACAGACAAGCACGGAAAGTGGACGCCCTATCCGTCAGTTGGAAAAACCTATCAGTTTACGCCTTTCCTCTTCTACTCAAGGTCCTCCTAAAAGTCAGACAAGAGAAGCCAAAGATGATATTAATTGCCCCAGACTGGCCCCACCAATACTGGTATTCAATCCTAAGGAAATTGTCTCAATACCCACCTTGGACCTTGCCTCAAAGACCACAACCACTGTCCCAGCAAAACAATCAGAACCTGCACAATCAACTACAGACTCTGAACCTGGCAGCATGGCTAATCATGTAATCATACAAACGACACCTCTCAGTAAAGCTGTGATGGATGTCATTTTGGAAGCCAGAAGGCCTAGTACTAGAAAATCTTATGCTGACAAATGGTAGAGATTCTGTGCTTGAAATCAAGCACAAGGAACTGATATAGCAGAACCACATATTCCTCAGATATTACAATACTTAACTGAGATGCTTGACAAAGGCCTGTCTTTCTCATCAATCAAAATCCATGGCTCTGCCATTTCGGCTCATTACAATACAGAGCCACCAATCTTTTCTCATCATTTACTAAAGCAGTATCTTAGAGGAGCCAAAAATTTAAGGCCTCCTAGAAGATCACCATTACCAGCATGGGACCTCAATTATGTGTTGGAAAAGCTCACCCTGCCACCATTTGAACCAGCTGCTACCGCTGATATAAAGTTCTTATCATGGAAGACAGCTCTGCTACTAGCAATTACTTCAGCAAGAAGAGTTTCAGAGCTACAGGCCCTCATGGCTCTAGAGCCTTTTATCATATTTTACCCAGATAGGGTGTCTCTGAGGACAAATCCTACTTTTATGCCTAAGGTGGTTTCCAGTGTGGCTCTTAACCAAACAATTCATCTGCCAACTTTTTATCCAAATCCACAGAACAAAGGAGAGAGAATTCTGCATTCCTTGGACATACACAGACAGCTACGATTCTACTTGAGCAGGACTAAAGCTCTAAGAAAAACTGAGCAATTACTAGTGTCATATGCTGCAGGATCAGAAGGAAAGGCTATTTCAAAGCAGACAATTTCAAAGTGGATAAGCCACTGCATCCATTTCTGCTACTTACACCATGGTAAACCTGTGCCGAAGGGCATTAGGTCTCATTCTACCAGAGCTGCAGCTACTTCAGCAGCCTTTCTCAGAGGAGTACCTAGCAAAGACATTCTAGAGGCTGCTACTTGGAGTTCTGTTCACACCTTTACAAAGCATTACCATTTGCCTCTCTACTCTAAGTCCAGGGCAGGCTCTGCCACTGCAGTGCTGCAGGGCCTTATAGCTGCACCTAATGCTTTTTAGCTCTAGCCTCCCAACCATAGCTTTGGTATTTTACCCAAATGTAATGACTGCAACAGTGAAACACGAAGAACATAGTACAGTTGTGTACACTTACCATAAATGTAGATTTTCGAGTGTATTCACTGTTGCAGTCCAGGTTACCCTCCCGCCATCCCCCTGTCATTCTACAGTTTATCTTTCCTTCTGTATCTTCTACAACCTATGTGGTGTATTTGCTTGTAGATGAAGGTAAAGTTTATATTGATGCATGTATATATATATATATGTATATAGATATATATATATATATATATATATATATATATATATATATATATATATAATATTGCTACCTTTTTGGGGGCACCTGACATCGGGGGCAAGACAAACTAAAGAAAATGGCGTCAGCTGCATGTTTTATACCCCTAACGACCTGACATCATGGAAGAGAAGACAGCAACCGACGCAGGACCCAAGACTTTGGAATTCAGGCCGACTGAGGGCAACCTGCCAGCAGATTACCCAAATGTAATGACTGCAACAGTGAATACACTTGAACATCTACATTTATGGTAAGTGTACACAACTGTACTTTTTTCCTTTTTCTATACATGTGTCCAAGTAATTAATACAATGGTTGCTACTCGTATAGGTGAATCTCAGAAAACTAGATGTTTGATTTAAATAATCTCAGAAGAATAAACAGCAAGAGGTTGCTTTGAAAAAGATTTTCTTCTTATATAATGAAGTATTTAAATCCGCTGTAGATGATTGTCTGTGTTGAAGTCACACCTCGACCCTATGTGTAAAAATGGGAAAAAGGGCTTGTGGATGGATGGATAACTAAGTATTTAAGTGCATACAAGGCACTTCTTGAACATTTACTGAAAAGAAAGCTTCACGGACAAGTCTACATCAAATTATCACAGATGTGTCCCACTGTGGACCTGGATTTTTATCTTTTATGCTATATTTAATCATTTATTTGGTTATTTTACTTGAACAACTTGTTACTTTCTCTATAAATACTGTGCAAATTGTACATTTTGGCTCCTTTATTTTCAGTTAAGTATTATAAGTTTTCATGCATATTTTGGCTACCTGGTAGAGCAGCTGCTTTTTTATTTGGTTTTGTTACACTTTAAATTAAGTAAAAATGACAAAAAAGATTTTTTGAATCATTAGTCCAAGAACAAATCACCCTGTTTCCAGTTTCTGAGTACCCGTAGTTAGTTTCCCCTGAACAGTGCTGCTTTACAGCAATAGAACAGCATTAATTTTGGTTACTGATACCATGTGTAATAGTGTGGGTGGAACACTCACTGACACAGTATTTATGGCGCTTCATTGAGCTGTACCATAGCCTATTAATAAAAGAAATTCCTATGTAGGTTTTGCCAACACTTCCTACAAATGGTTTTCTTGCAACCTTACAAAAAGTTCTGCATGTTGTCTTTTTTGTAGAATGCTTCAATGAGAGTTGTGCAGTTTAGTTTCTCTTCATTGTCTTAGTGATTGAGTATTGAACATTATTGGGTTCTGTTTAATCAAGCGTTATAACTGATGGATTAACGGTTTTCTATCCAGAAATGTAACTGACTCCTTTTATCGTAATAGTGCAATGTCAGGGTTAGTTAAGTGGAAGGGGAAGTGAGGGACACAGACATCCCACATGGAGGTGGGTGGGTTGAGTTCTGAAAAATCTCTTACATTCTGTAGGTTGCACCTTGTTGGTTATATATCTCACAAGTCAAGATGTTGTTATGACATCTCAAAAGTACTGTTGACAATTTGAACTCAGTTGGCTTATGTTCAGTGAACTAGCTGTAAACAAATTGAGCCAGACTCAAATAGTTTTCTCTGTAAATATTAAAAATTATTATTTCCCAGGCCTTCAAATTTATGTGTAGTGCTCAGCAAGACTTCTCTTACTCCTTTTTTTGTCTCTATCAGTTCCTTCCAAGTAGATCTATTTACCCTCCCCCACACACACTTTATGTAGATTTTTTGGTCATCTTTACAAGTTACTTTAGCCTTGAGGTTAAGTCTAAACATGTAAACATCTCCCAAGTAAATGGATTGTTGCAAAAATAAAAATAACGCTGCTACTATAACTGCTACTATTAATAATAATAATAATAATAATAATAATAATAATAATAATAAAAACAACTTAATAAACTAAGACCTTTCTTTTTCAAATAGCTATGTGGTTGGAACAGCAGGTTTCTATTAACTGTAGTATCTCCACAAACCTTTGTCATGCAAGTAAAAAATCATTTTACCTTTAAGTACATAGGTGTCCACCCAAATCAGTATGTTTTCCTTCACTGTACTTAAGCAGTATCCAAACAAAAGTTAATGAACTACTAGCAACCTCCCAGGTTTTAGGTGGTCTTACGTCACTTAAAGTTCATAAATGCATTGCTAAGATTATCCTAAAACCACAGCTGGAATGTGGCCTGTCACTGATAGCTGTTTAATCTGCTGGTAAAATTCAAACATACAGATTCTTTTGGATTTTTTTCCCCCGATTCATACTGCTATATTCAAAGATGAAGTATCCTTGTATTCCTTCATGTAATGTAGCTGTATTATTAATCTTGAAAGAGACCAATTCTTGATATGCGCTGTCCTTTTTAAATTTATAAACATGAGTGTCTGTCCCTCCACCCCTTTTTGTGCATATATTATCAATGGCATTAGAAGTCACACTCTTCTTGTCACAAAGCTTCAGAACTCACTGAATGATCCCTTGACTTAAACCTTTCATAGGTGAGAAAGCATTCACTATGTTGGGACCTAAGCTGATGAACTACTCTTGACCTTTAACAGTTACATCTGGAACTTCAAGCTCATAGCTTCTCACTTGTCAGCGCCTCCCTCTTTTCGTAGGATACCGCCCCAACAGACACCATTACTTTTTTTCTCTGTTCTTTCAGTAAATGTTATCTAATTCTCTTCTTTACTATTTATTTATTTATTTACATTTGATAACTGGGTAGTGTCTGACTGGGCCAGAAGCCCATTTTCAGTGGAAACCCAGGGAGAAATGCTCCAAGTAAGATTACATAATTATACATTTGTACATATGACAATTACAATAGGAGTTCAAGCGCAAGTTCCTTGACATTGTATCTAAAAGCATATAACAATGGTAGTACAATAAGCTTATACTACTCATACAGACAAAAAAAAAAAAAATATATATATATATATATATATGTATATATATATATATATATATATATATATATATATATATATGTTTTTTTTTTTCCAGGATAAAAATATCACAAACTGAAGCTAACAAGGCTCAGTTGCCAAGAAATAGTGACAATGGGTGGTGGAGAGAAGGAAGTTAGACAGTAAGGGGTTAAATTAGTTAGCCTGGTGGAAAACATGAGCAAAAAACTATGTTTGGTGAAATATTCCGTTAGGGACTGTTTAAATAAATGTGTACCATTGATGGACAGAATATGCTGAGGTAGAGAATTCCAGCGTTTGGCAATGATATATGAGTATAAGGAGACGCCGTGAGAGTTTTGGGTTTTGTTAACCTTCAACAATACTTTATCAGCAGTCCTGAGATTTTAAGGTTAGTGTAGGATTGGACAAAGTCAGTTAGAGCTGGGCAGTTGTCAGGTTTGTATAAGACTGTATAGGCAGTTAGTAGCTGAGTCAGAGTAAGTAGGCGACGTAGCTCTAACCAGTTCAGCTGGAGAAGGGCAGTGCAATGGTGAGTTCTTTGAGACTGATTAGTGGCAAATTTGGCTATTTTTGTTATAGCAAGTTTCAATGCTTTTCAGTTCAGATTTGCGAAGACTGGTAAATGTTTGTGAACAGTAAAGCAGGGAAGATAAGAGATGGGTTCTGGCTGTTGCGAGTCTGGCATGGTCAGTAAGATACGATTTAGCCCTATAGAGAGAACCCAGTTTGACATGAACCTTTTTAATTGTTAGTGCAAGGTGTTTGTCAAACCTAAGTCCATCAATTGTGACACCAAGAAGTTTTGTATGTTCCACGGTTCTATTTTTGTGCCATTGGAGGAGGAAATAGAGAGAGGTGGTTGGTTGGTTGTTGTTGAGGTATTATAGAAGACCATAAGCTTGGTTTTATTGGGGTGAAGTATAAGTTGATGGGCTGTTAGGTAGTTTTCATTATTGTGCAGGGCTGCCTGAGTTTTTTTTGGGATTTCCTTGATAGAGGGGGCAGAGCAGATTAGGGAAGCATCGTCAGCATATTGTATGATTGAGGCTGAATTTGCTGAGGAGTTTAGGTCATTGGTAAAAGTGGGCCAAGAATAGAACCTTGTGGGACTCTTTCCTATCTGTCAGGTAGCTATGAAACCAGCTTAGAGCTTCAGAGCTGCAGTAGTAGATAGCCAATTTATTGAGAAGTATTTGATGGGATACAGTGTCAAATGCTTTTGACATATCTAGGAAGGTAGCAGAGACTAGTTGTTTTTTGTTTTTGAGTTGATTAATGGCATTAGTAAAGCTAATTAGTGCTGTACTGGTGCTAGGCCTAGTTCGAAAGCCATGTTTTGCATTAGATAAATAGATTATTTGACAGAAAATGGTCTACGATCTGTTTGTGTATTGGCAAGTGGTGACAAAATGGCTATGGGTCTGTAGTTGGATATATCAGTAGAGGGGCTGCCTTTATGCAAGGGTATGACATGAGATATTTTCTAGAGGAATGGTATGTACTGTTCAGAGATAGAATAGTTAATGAGAATAGATATAGGGTAAGTGATGGAAGTAGCAGCTAGTTGTAGAAAGTCACCAGGTAGCTGGTCTGTGGCTAGTGTGCAAGGTTTTAGTTTAGAAAGGAGATTTTTAACATAACTTGTTTGGATAGGTTTGAGGTACGGACAGAGGCGTATCAGGGGTTCTGTTTAGTAGACAGGTTACTGCGTTAATAAAATGGGAGTTAAATTGAGTGGCTGTGCAATCATTTGGGTTGGTCAGAGTTGGGGCTGGGGTAGTGGGTTTTCCTAGGTTGAGAAGGAGGTTGATTGTTTGCCAGAATCTTTTGGGATTTTTCTGGTATTTTAGCTGACTTGTTTGGAAGTAGATTTTTTTTGTTTTGTTGAATTAGTTTTTTGTTTACTTCTGTTATTCTGAAAGAGATACCAGGCTCTGTCCCTTTGTTTCAGTAGAAGAATTGTGTCTTTTGACAACCAGGGAAGCTGTTTGGATTTGGTATGAATTTTTCTAATTGGGGCTAGATCATTAAGTATTTGTAGGAAAGCACTACTGAAGTACTGTACTGCACTGCGCTGTCCAATTGAAGAGTTTTTAGAGGTGCCCAGTAATATTGTTGACGAGGAGTATTAAATAAGGTAGGAGAAAACTTTTTTTATTGTGAATTTAGCAAAATGAAATGTTACAGGAACTGTGTGTATGTTTTCTAACCAAGTAGGTAGGGAAGTGAATGCTTACTGTATCAGGGAGACACCCAGCATCATAACTTATATTGGATTTGTTTGTTAAAACCCAGTCAAGAATGGATTGCCTGTTGGCGTGTTTGTTGATGCATGTGGGGTGGTTAATTTTTTGACAGAAATTGTACAAGTTTATAAAGTTAGTAGGGGGGGGGTTAGAAGAGCAGGTAGTCCAGTCAAGGTTAAAATCTCCAAGTATAATTTACTAACAATTAGTATGACCTTATTCTTTTTTCACTGTTGTACATTCTACACTTTCTGTGTTTCTTCTTATCAGAGTAGTTTCTGACTCTTTACCACTTTATCTCCTTTACTGCATTATATATTCATTGTTTTTAATGCAGTTTGTTTAAGGATTCCATCTGATGCTGTAAATCTTCATTCATTCCTTACTGATAGGACTTTGGTTCCGTCCTCAGACCCGACACGGCCGGTACCAAGCTCATGCCAACCAAAAACTCTCAGCTAAGTCCTACCCACAATGCCCCCCCTCATAGACTCTTCAGATCTCGTTTGCCACATCCCTCTTCAAGACGTGCCAAGCCTTTCTCTCAAGCTAAGTGTAGCTTTTTTGTGTTTTTTTGTAGTTTTATCAAATAATTACCTTCTCTTCATCAGTATTTTCTTCTACGATTATCTCTTGTTCTTAAACCCTATATTTCCTGACTAAACCCTACCCACTACCTTGGTAGTTCTTTCATACCATCATTGGTACTACTCCTTCTTCCCTACCTTGGTAGGCCCTTTGTTTACCTTTTGATATTTCTTAGTACCATTGCTGGTACTCCTTTCCTAGCTATTGTATAAATAGAAAAAAGAAAAAAAAAAAAGAAATACGCTGTCCCTCCTTGCTATAACTTTTTGCTGTTGTCTTTGGTAGCTGTAGTTTGTTGTTGGTTTTTAGCACTAGTGTGTTGTTTGTCATAATGCTGGATAAGGCTAAGCTTAGGCAAGCAGTGTGATAAGTGAGGGCGTAAGATGCCCAAGTCAGATGGTCATGCCTGGTGTGTTTATTGTTTGGGCATTGACCACATCAGTGTATCTTGTGATATTTGTTCTAGGTTCAGCAACCGTATGTTGGCTGAACGTAAGAACAAGCTTATTCTGAAGGATATGCAGAAAACTCCCTTCTCAGAGGCTCTTTCTGGGATGGAGGTCTCACCACCTCCTAAGCATAAGGATGTGAAAAAACATAAAGCGAAATGGAGTCACTCAGTTCCGACATCTCCGTCCTCCTCGGAACCGAGATGACACCAGGCTTCTCCCGCGCCATCGGCGCAGACAGCTTCAGCACCAGGGTCCCTGCCTTCTCCCTTGGTGCCGACCTTGATTATGACACAAGCCCCTACCACTATATCAGCATCAGCACCATCCCCGGCGTCGATGTCGTACACGGCTCCACCTATAATGACACCTATGGTTCTAAAGACTGAGTACCTTGCCAGAACCAGGAACTCTCCTTCTTATGACCCCTTTTTTGGACAACAGTTCAGTCCATTTATTGAGAGACCAGAATCTCCATCAGTAGCTTCCTTCAGATCCACCAGGAGTCTTTTGGAACAAGATGTAGTGAGGGTTGTGGACTAGCTTTTGGCAGCTAGAGGATTACCGACCCCGACTAGGTCTTCCTTCCCTCTTGGAATGGAAGCTCTCACGGTGTATTCACCTGTCTGTCCTCCTCCGACCTCCTGCCAGGTCTCGGATATTTTGGTACTGATGTCCATCCCGGTGCATTCTGTCTCAGCTCTAACAGCGGAGGCTTCCCTGTCGGCACCGATAACTCTTGGTGCCATGGCCCCTTTGGAACTGGTGCACCCTCGGAGCAGTGACTGGGCTGTCGGCACCATGACACCTAGTTCGGTGCCTTTTTTTTCTGTGGCGCAGTCTGCGGTCATGGCTCTCCTGGCAGCTATCGATCCTTTTGGAGCTCTTCACCTGGAGGCAGGCTCCTTGGGGCAGGGTGTGACCCTGGTTCTGAGGTCGTCCTTCTCGGTTCCGGGCTCCTATCCCTCCTTGGGCGGGCCTGCTTTCCAGGTGATGGAGAAGGGTCCTCATTTCAACAGGTTCGCAGTTGGCACCATTGGCATTGGAACCAGAACCCCCCTCTAGCATGCAATTGTCCCAACCTCCTACTCTGGGATCTCAAGCACGGGAGCCGCAAGACCTTCCCCTGAAGGGAACCCTTTCCCGGAGTCCTCCAGAGAAGCTCCCACTGGGGAGCCACGTAGGAAGAAACTTTGCAAGACGAAGCATCTTGAGTCCCTTGAGGAATCCATCACCGAAGACACCAATTACGATGAGGGAGAAGGGTCCCCACGGTCTCCCCTGGAAGGCGTCTCATTCAGAGACATTCTTGAGATCCTGAAGCAGAAGGGAGACTGGAAACCTTCCAACCCTTCTTCAGAGGAATCTGTATTCTTGCAGGCTTTCCTTGCTTGACCATCTACTTCCTGAGTGACCCCACCTGCAGATGAGCTCATTAGGCTTATTGTGCAGCGTGCCTGGAAGGCCCCGGACAACATAGAACCTATCCCCTGGAGGCCGGATAAAATTTTGTCCACACCTGAAGACCAACGCAACTGGTTCAAACAGCTGGTAGTAGATTCCATGGTCATGGTGGCAGTCACCAAGAGGTAACTGGCAGAAGATAATTCCACTGTTCATCCCCTGAACAGAGAATCTCGGGCTCTGGACAGACTGGGGAAGTGGACCTATGCCTCAGCGACCTTTGCAATTTGGTCGCTGAATTACCTGGCACACTTTACTTGCCTCCAAGAGACCTAATCTCAGAAATGTCTGCCTCTTTGGCAGGAGTACTGCCTGAGGAGGTGCATGATACTGTTGCCTCCCAGCTAGCTACCCTAGAATCCATCTCGAACTCCTCGATGTGCTTGATTTCTCACACTACATAGGGGGCAGCTCGAGCAGCCACATTGGGCATCGTCATGAAATAGCATGCTTGGATATGTTTGTGTGACTTCACGGACCCCTTTAAATCTTCCTTTGTCAATGTGCCTGTTGACGAATCTTCCCTCTTTGGCCCCAAGATAAGAGACACACTATCACATAGTGAGAAAGATGGAAAGACCTTGTCTGCTGTGGGCATATGCCCCCCCCCCCGAGATCCTACTCCAGGAATCCGAGGGGAGGAAAATTGTGGTTCAAAAAGGTCCAAGGATCTTTTCATGACAAGCAATCCCCCCGGGGCAGGGGGGGGGGGGCAACTCACCCGGAAGACATCCCTTTCAGGGCAGAGGGGGTCCACACAACCAGGGCGCTAGGGATTCTTTCTCTGGTTGACCCTTCCAGCACTCCTGAACAGCGGCCGTATTGCTTTCCTCTGGAAGCAGTCAGGGGACGATTCTCTCTGCACCTACAAGCCTGGCAACTCATAACAACGGATGCGTGGGTGCAGAGAATTATATCCAGAGGCTATCATATCCCATTAAATCTCACTCCCAGACCCGTAAAATGTATCCCCGATGTTCCACCCAGTCATAGGGAGGCTGTAGCCTTGGAAATCGAAAAGCTGCTAAGAAAAAGAGTCATACAACCAGTCCCACCAGACCAAATAGGATCCCGGTTAGAGACCAATCCTGGATCTCAGCCTACGAAACAAATTCATCAAACCTCAAAAGTTCTGGATAATCATGGTGCAGTCCATTCTCCTCTTTCTGGGGAAGGACAGCTGGATGTGCTCTATAGACCTCCAGGACGCATATTACCACATAAAGATGGACAAACGCTCAGGAGATTTCATCACTTCTGGCTGGGAGCCAATCATTACCAGTTCAGGGTACTGCCCTTTAGTCTCTCGACAGCCCCCAGAGTGTTTATCAAATGTATGGCAGTCCTAGTAGCTCATCTCCATCTACAAGGATTCCAGGTGTTTCCATATCTGGACGATTGGCTCCTCACCGCCACGACCAGGAATCTTCTCCTTCTCAATCTCCCTTACAGTCAAGGCCATGCTGTTTGTCTGGGTATCACAATCAATATGGGAAAGTCAAACATGTCTTCAGTGAGAACACTGGAATTCATTATCGCGCTCTTCGACACAATGTCCTGTCAAGCTTCCCTTCTTCCTCACAGGCTTTCAAAAATAAGAAATCAGATTCAAGTTCTCCTCTCACAGACCTTTGTACCTGCATGCCTAGTACTACAACTATTAGGCTCTATGGCAGCAACCATTACCTTAGTGCCCCTGGCGAGATTGCACATGAGACTACTACAGTGGCTTCTCTCATCACAATGGTTGCTCTTAACTCACCCACTCAACCACATGATGCGCCTTACAAGCTTTTGCAAACAAGATATGCTATGGTGGATGAAGTCAGAAACAAATCTTTGTTGTCGACCATTTTGTCTTCCCCAGCCTAAGGCCATGGTGACCACAGACACTTCCCTGTTAGAGTGTGGGGGGGGGGCATTTCCAGGGCACTTGGTCCCCTCATAGAAGCCAATTTGCACCTAAATGCCCTGGAATTTAGGGCAGTTCTCTTACCGTTGCAAGCATTCCACCCATCCCTTCCTTTTGGGACTATTGCAATACAGTCAGACAACATGTCTGTCGTCTGGTACATCAACAAACATGGAGGAACCAGATCTTACCCCGTATGTCGGGAAGCAGTGAGAATATGGCATTGGGCGATGGCTTCCAACTGCTTTCTCATAGCAACGCATATTCCCAGGAGCTGCAATCTTATTGCAGACAATCTCAGCAGGAACATTTTGATGCCTCACGAGTGATCCCTCAATCCCTCAAAAGACAATCATAAGGCCTTCTTTAGCTATGTTAGAAACCTAGGAGGAAACTCCCAGATATGCTCAGAACTAGTTCAAAATGATGTAAAGATTACTGATCCTACAGACATTGCCAACATACTGGCTGACAGGTTCAGTGCAAACTTCTCCCCCCCCCCCCCAAAAGGAGAGATATCCATACCAAACGAGTGCTGCCCCCCAAACATCTCCAGCGCCCAAGTGAGAACTGCTCTCTCCAAAGCAAAAAACACAGCATCCATGGGACCTGATGGTGTCCCCGGCTGTGTGATCCACGAACTCAATGAGGAATTAAACCCACAGCTAGGACAGCTGTTTAATCAAAGTCTTACCTCTGGATACGTACTCCAGGAGTGGCGCACTGCAACTGTGGTCCCACTTCACAAAGGCGGTGCCTCCACAGACCCTGGAAATTACCGGCACATTAGCTTGACAAGCCTTATCTGCAAAGCCATGGAGAGGATCATAATGGACCTCATAAATAAAGACATAGGGAATTTGCAGACTTTGGATCCAACCCAGTTTGGCTTTGTCAAAGGCAGATCATGCCTTTTAAACTTGGTTGACTTTTTGAAACAGTCACCAAAGCCATTGATGAGGGAAAGGCAGTCCATACAGCCTACCTCGATCTAGCTAAGGCCTTCGATACAATACCCCACTCGGGTATCATTGAAAAACTCATCAGCTTAAATGTTAACCCATACATCACAAGATGGGTTGCAAACTGGCTGAGTGACAGAACCCACAGGGTCAGAGTTGCTGGCGCCATGTCAGACTCAAAGCCTGTCACAAGTGGTGTCCCACAGGGCTCAGTCCTGGGCCCACTCTTGTTTGGCATCTACTTTTCCGAAGTACAAGCAAACACAGAAGGGTTATGGCTGACAAAGTTTGCAGATGACTGCAAACTGGGCGCCATAGTAGAAAACACATCTGACACAGATATCCTTCAGAAGGGTCTCACAGAAACGGATAACTGGTGCCGGAGCCACAGCCTAAAGTTAAATGCCAAAAAATGCATAGTCATACCCTTCGGGAAAAACAAGGTTACCCCTAGCTACCAAATAGGTGGCAATCCACTGAGCACAGAAGAAGTTATCAGGGACCTGGGGACCCAGGTTGATAGTAGTCTGTCATTCGACACCCATGTAGCTAAAGTAGTTAGGAAGACCTTCTACATTGCCCACCTTATCATGAAGGGATTCTCATCTAGATCAAGGGAGGTCATAGTCTCCCTTTACTCATCACTCATCAGACCAATGATTGAGTACAATGCCCCATTCGAATGTATCTGACCCGGCACTTGCAGCAGCTGGAGAGGCCACAAAGTTCCTCACCAAAAGGATAAAGGGTCTCAAAAATCTGTCCTATGCTGCCAGACTGAAAGAACTCCAGCTCTATTCAGTCGCCACGCTTGCTCAGAGGTGACCTTTGCCTAACATACAAGGCCATGTCAAACCCAGATTTGATGAATATGCTTCACCTCAAAAAATCTAGATCCATCAGAGCCACAAGGGCGGGAGACTTAAACCTCGACACGGCTATTAATAGGACGTGCTGGAGGGATAGATTTATCACCCAAAGACTCCCTATGCTGTGGAACAAAATCCCGGTACATGTGAGGCAGAGCACCTCGCTGGCCTTGTTCAAGAGAAATCTTGACCAATGGATGGGAGATCGCAGATATACCCCAGGGATTACCTCAGTGTCACTGCTCGACAGAGGCACAGCAAAATAATGGGTATAGTTCCCCATACTAAAGGGGTGGCGTAAGCCACAATACGATGGGCTAGGCTTGTAAATGCCCTCGGGCAGATAGCCTAGTATGAACATATGAACCTATGAACCTAATAATAGCGGCTCAAATTTTCCGCCACTGGGGCAGACCTTGCTGCGACCTGTTTGCTTCACTCCTAAACAAAAATGCAGAAGCTACTTTGCCCTGATCCCCCAAAAGGGGAGTCACCGAGGGATGCTCTGATTCACAATTGACCCCCGGGTCTACTGTACGCCTTTCCCCCATTTCCCCTCATCTCAAAATTTGTACAGAAAGCTCAAAGTTTGAGAAGCAAAGTGATCCTCATTGCGCCTTATTGGCCCTGTCATGTCTGGTTCCCATTCCTATGGCTTTACCTGATTCACAGCCCGTGGATCCTGGATCAATCTCAAGGACTGCTGTCTCATCCTCAGGGACTGATTCACCCCAATCTCCACATCCTCAAGCTCACAGCTTGGTTTCTCCACTTCCAGTGATTGCCACGCTACCTGATATTTCATCCCCTGTTTGCGAGATCCTCCTGGCTTCGCACAAACCATCCACCGGAAAAATGTATTTCAGTAAGTGGACTAGGTTCTCTAGATGGGTCAAAGAACAAAACATGGATCCCTTTTCTATGCCTATTCAGACGATTTTACAATATCTCACTGCCCTGTTGCATGCAGGAGCTTCAGCATCATGAATTACAATACATTTAGCAGCTATTGGAAATTACAATGGAATCAACAATTCATCTGTTATGTCACACCGACTGTGCAAAACCATCATGAAAGGAGTATTACATATTAAACCTCCTGTCAAGCCTCCTATAGAGCCATGGGACTTGACATTGGTGCTTCAGTCGTTAACAAGTCCTCCTTTCGAGCCTTCTAACTCATGTGATATGAAATTTTTGTCTTGGAAAACTCTACTTCTAGTAGCTCTTACCTCAGAGAGAAGAGGATCCGAGTTGCAAGCCTTGAGTGTCAAGAGACCATACTTGATTTTCCACAGGGAAAGAGTTTCTCTATGTACTAACCCCTCCTTTTTGCCCAAGGTCATTTCTGGTTTTTCCATCAACCAATCTATTGACCTACCAGTTTTCTTTTCCCACCATTCAAATAGAGGGGAATACCTTCTGCATACTCTCGATGTTCATAGGCAACTTTGTTTCTACTCGGACAGAACTAAATCCTTCAGGAAAATGGATCAACTGTTTGTAGCTTTTGCAGGACCCAGAATGGGTAAGCCTGTTTCCAGAATGACCTTATCTTCTTGGCTCAGAAGCACCATTACCTTCATCTACCATCAAAACAAAGTGTCCTTGCCTTCCGAAATAAAGGCTCCCTCTACTAGATCGATAGCTACATCAGTGGTCTTTCATTCCAGAGCCTCTATGGATGATATCTGCACAGCAGCCACTTGGGCAAGACCTCATACCTTTATCACTCATTACAAATTGGATTTGGCCTCCAGGGGAAGAGCATCTTTTGGTTCTGTGGTGCTCAGGAATGTTCTTTCTTAGGACCACCAAGGACTCGAGTAACTAGGGATTTGGTCCTATCAGTAAGGAATGAATGAAGATTTACAACATTAGATAAAGAAGTTATGTCTTACGATAACATTCCACCTGTGTTGTAGATCTTCATTCATTCATTACTTCCCACCCTCCTTCCCCCTGCCTGGACTCCTGCTGGACTTTAGGATCTCCTTACTATTTAGGGTATCTGCTCAGACAGAGCCTCCTACTTTCGCTGTTAATCTTTTTATGCTATAAAGGCGGGCAAACTCGATCTGAAGAGACTATGAGAGGGGCATTGTGGGTAGGACTTAGCTGAGAGTTTTTGGCTGGCGTGAGCTTGGTACCGGCAGTGTCAGTTCCGAGGACAGAACCAAAGTCCTATCAGTAATGAATGAATGAAGATCTATAACACAGATGGAACGTTATGGTAAGACAAAACTTCTTTTTATTAGCTGGCAAGATTGTGCATATGTATAACCAGTATCTGCTTAAAAGATATTACATATTTGTCATTTAACAAGCATCTGCATACTTTGTAGTGTATAGTGAATTTTCCTTTCTATGTAAATGTGTTTTGAGTTTTGCTATTTTGGATTGGTTCACGGCTGAAAAAAAAAGATCCAGAAAGATTGGCCCATCTACCCATTTGACAAAGGGAAACTAACTAAGTAAACAGGCCTAGTCTGAAAAGATCTTGTAGTGTCCTTTGTAACATACAGCATTCTGAAAATTGTGCATTCTCAAATCTTGTAGCATGTTGTAATTACTGAGAATTACTCAGTAATCTCACTGTAGAGTTGGGCCTGTAACGTTCTATTAGTCTCTCTTCAGGGGCAGGCATGCAACCTACTAAACTTATATTTGGAAGTGTAAAAACAAAACAGAATTAATTTTATGTATGCGAGCATGCATTTATGTATTTATTTATTTGTTTTTCTTTAATAAATAACAGTTTCCTTGATCCTTGTGAACCTATGTCAAGCCCAGGCCACAATGGAAAAAAACAAGAGAAGCAAATCGTTTGCCATAGTTCAGACTTAATATATGTGACAGTATATTACATTTCAGAAAGCACTGTGAGAAAACTTGAGTATTTTACAAAGCCTTTATAAATGACTTAATAAAAGTCTTAATAAGGGATGAATGCAGCAAATTTATGAGGAGATGTAAAGAGGAAATATAGGGAAGAGAAAGGGAAAAAGAAGGGGAAAGAAGGAGGAAATAAAGGCGATGGGCGAGATACAAAGACTAAGGATGATTTTATTTTCTTCTTCTCTAGAAGGTTTATCCAATGTGAGGTAGAAAGAAATGTGAATGGGTGTTAGTGGCCCCAGTGGCCTGAAATGTTTCACTGTCATTTAGCTGGTTTAGCAAGATATACTTTTAAATGGAGTCAGAATTTGTTGTAGAATGTGGAATATTTAAAGTTGAAGATAGTTATGCCCACACTTTTGGTCCAAGGCTGGAGAAGCTCTGTTCAATATACTATAGGTTTGTTTTGGAAATTTGTAAAATTGGACTACTATATTATTCACCTCTTATTTTGTAAGCTAGCACAGTCATGTTAAGCTTTGCTGCTAATGTAGAGAAGGAATCTGAAAATAGGAATTCAAATAACTGAAAGCCTAGTAAGAAGTTAGTCCTTTGCCTAACTGGCAACCATTTTGCTTTTTTGATTGTGTGATAGTGATATTTGTTTTGTGCAAAGAAAGCAATAGAACAAATTTTTTGAGATGATTTGCAGTGCTTTAGAGTTTTTTGTGATGAATTTGCTACATGCGAAGATCATATTCCAGTTGTGAAAGAAGAATAACTTTACCTATCGCAGTTCTAGCTGCAGAGGAGTGAAACAGTAAGTATAGTGCACCCAAATGTATCTCATAAAAGTATATAGTGACTTGAGCCAATCTGCTTTCTGTAATTACATTTTTGGTTAAGTAGCAGCAATAGAACAAACTCCAGTCAACCAGGAATACTCACTGCCAGCAGCTAGAAACCATGTTTGCTGCTGGTGAAAGTTCCTTTTCAGTGTTTCTTGAGCCATATGGAAATCCATCTCTTGCAGCATCCATTCAGTTAATAACTACGGTTCCTTCACATCAACCTGTTGTGACTGTCTAAGAGAAAATCCCAGTACAAGTGCACCCCTCACCCCTGCCAGCACTATGACATCGAGGGATAAAGCTCTGACTATGAGCAATGAGATCTGGATTGGATTAGTATCTCAGGCATCTAAGACACTGGCAGGGACGATGTATCCAGGAGCACACAATGTAATGTGATTTCCCTGGTGGGAGACCAGGGAAACTGCTGTAGAGTACTTTCATAGATGGGCGCGTGGCTTGCTGACTTCAGCCCTTTGTGGACTTGAAGGGTGGTGCAGTTTGGATCAACCACTGCACTCCCCATCCTGAAGCATTGCTGGGCATGAACAAAGGACAAGTAAGAAAGTAGGAAACCCCATGGCAGCAATATGACACTGTCCTGGGATGTCTCGATCTCCTCACTGGTCACAACCCATATTTGATATGGTCTGGAGGTAGAAGGAGAGGTAGGCATACATAGTAAAAAAAGGAAGACACTATGCTCAGCCAGTGGTCAGCTGTATAGAGAATAAATTGAGAAAAAAGTGCACCCCCCAACTAAATCTGTACCTTAGTCCCCAGTATATAGATCTTCATAAACTACTAATTTTTACCATCTGAAGTACTAGTAGTAGAGTTAAATTATAGTACAAGTGATAGTCTCTTCAAGTACTATCAGTTAACTCAGGTGTAACAATAGTTAATGTCTAGCCTTCACACTGGTAAACCACCTGCATAATATCAATGAACCTGTACTTCACAACACATTGCACATACAGACTGTGCCATACTGTCTGCTGCCTGGAACTGTGGTATTGCTTTGATGTGTGATCATGGCTTATTAGATGATAGAACTGTTTAACTCTGTTAAACATAACACTCATTTAACTATCTACTTTTACAGTGATGATCACCTGGATTGGACTGTCTGTATTCCTTTTATGCTGTATAGGATTTGCTACTATTATGAGTTGTACTTGGTCTGTATCTGAAATGCTTATACCTTGTCAGCATATCTACCTGGATAGCTAACAATAAATAAATATGTTAATAAATGAACAATATACTTCTGAATGAAGATGGTCTGCACCTGAAGCTTAAGAAGACATAATCTGCAAAAGTAAAAAAAAAATGTTGCTTCTTACTTAAAAGGCAGGAGATTTTGGGCTGCTTGAATGCTTCCTGCTGTGTGTGTTTATATTTCAAGTGTAGGTCAGAGGAAAGATAAAATCAGTACTGAACAGGTTTATGACAGTTGGTAAAATGCCCAGGATTCTATATCAGCGGTATTCCACCTTTCCCCTTTTTCTTAGTTATATGACTGAACGGTTTTACACCACAGTACAACATCAGCAAAAGCCAGTGAAGCTGTTAAACAAAGTCAGGCAAACCAAATAAAAAACCGAGGAATGCATCATCAGAGCACTGTAAAGCAGGCACTCGATGCTACTGTCCTGTAAAATGCAGGAATTTGTTTCAGCACGTGTAGAATAACTGACCTTTAATGCTTATTTAAGGATTTGCCACCAGAAGATTTAACTTTCTCCAAAACTGAGAAAAGTGATACTCAAACTTAAAAGTCTAAGAGTCACTGTTAATGATGAGAGGAAATACAATAAACCTTTTAAGCTCCTCTGTTGGATAGCTTAGTTTTTTGTTGTGGGAGGTACATTACATTTGGGAGTGTTCCCAGCTGTTTTCCTGTAAGGCATATTCAAGGGATCCAAGTTTCACTCATTCTTTATGTATTTTTTCTCAGTATCAGGGAGGCTGTGTTTTGTATTTAATAGTAGCTAACCAGATTATTAAAAGAATAAGCATCTGTAGGGTAACACAGTCTGACTTAAATAAGTGGACTGTGTTCCATATCTTCTTCTTCTTCTTCTTTTGGCTTTTTCCCGGTTAGGGGTCGCCACAGCGGAACACCTGTCCGCTCATGATTGGCAGTGGAGTTTTACGGTGTCGAGTTGCCAGCCCGGCGCCCAACCTTCCACAGAAGGCACACACACGCACACACTCACACCTAGGGCCAATTTAGAGTGTCCAATCCACCTACAGCATGTCTTTGGGATGTGGGAGGAAACCGGAGTACCCGGAGGAAACTCACGCGACCACAGGGAGGACATGCAGACTCCGCACAGAAGGCACCCCACTATTAATTTAATGTTTTGCACTCATCATTATTTCTTTCTTGGTGGTTTAAGCTGTCCTGCAAGTGAATATAGATGAAACTTGTGTAAGTACGTAGCATGTATGAAATTATTTAAAATCATAGCAGCTGAATTGCTAGAATGTTTCCTTCGTTGCTAAAATTATTAAATATGTGAAACATTTTAATGTATGGTGTATGTGTGTGGTGTGTGTTAAACATACCCTTTAATGCTCTGCTTAATGTTAATATAGCTGCATCAATAGTAGTGAAGTTTTTTCCATGCCTGTTGTTTAAGCTCCTGCTCAACCTTTCACCCCATGAGCACCCACATTTTCCTATCACATCCACCACTAACTCTGTGCTTGAAATGTTCATCCAGTTGTGTAGTTCTTTTGCTACATATGCATGAAAAATCAGTGGAATGGTTCACACAAGCACTAAAGAAGTCTTTCAGTAAAATGACCATGTAAATCAAGGTAGTCTGAAGCAGATGGCAGTACATGCATGGATAATGTGAGTCACAGGGAATCATTTTCCTTTCTGTCTCACTGCTTTTCCCAAAGATATGAGCTAGCCATCTAGTGTAAGGACAGAGTTTCTCCATGTGTTGCTGGTGACTTGATTTCATATAAGGCAGCTTGGATGCTGAAAGACTGACTGGACACTGCTTTGAAGTTTTTTGGTTGGAGGAAAGACATGAGAGAGAGCCCTTGGGGAGATGACATGGCCAGAAAAATCCCCTAAATTGTTTTTGCTGTCTTGTGAACTTAAACTGTGCAGGTTCATGGAGAATTTAGAGCACTGGCATAAGCCCAAAGTGATATCCACTTAGTCTGCTTCCTGCTGACCATAAACAGTGTTGGCTGTGGGCTTCATTAGGAATACAAGGTAATATAGAGACATCCCTTAGTGTGTGCTTTGGTTGGTCCTGCCGTCTTTGACTATTTTTCTGTATATGGTGAATGACTAGAGAGGTGATGCAACAAGCAGTCTTGTCATCAGAAGAGCTCATGGAGTCTAGATGGAGATAAAAATAGATTTAAAAATACTGTTCCTAAAGTTGTGTAAGCTGTATGAATTAAAAGGAGTCTGTTAATATGCCTCTTGACTCTCAGAGCATACTAACACAGGTAGGCTGAACTAATTTATTATCTTTTCCTCTTTTATTTCTAACCAATTTATATGGATGCTGCATTTCTATCTTGATGAGTCTCTGGATTTGCCTTTCCATGCTTCACTTCCAAAATGTTGCTCAAAGAAGCCTTTGTTCCCTTTTCAAAACTGCAGCAAGTTACTTGCTCAACTTTAGTTTTGTGTACTCTTTTTTAACCCCATTGCCTGCCAGCCATGGCTGTGTCATGATCGATCACCTCATTTATCCCCTACATAGGGTGGGAGGAGGTCATAGATAGCCATCATCCAGGTAACCATTAGGGGTTTCCCCAATATTGTTGGCCTTACTCATCCCCCCAGAAGATGATGTTTGCACTGTCCTAGGTGAAGGTTTGCTGTTCCTTTCCCTATAGATGTACACATTCCTGCACATGCCCCATAAAAGGTACAATGCAAATATTACTAACAAAAAGAGGGGCTAATGAACTTCAAAAACAAATGACTACAACCCAAAACCACCAGAATGGATTCACCAAAATGGGTGGGAGCAGGTCATAGATAGCAATCATCCAGATAGCCATTAGGGTTTCTCTCAATATGGTTGGCCTTACTCATCCCCCAGAAGATGATGTTTGCACGGTCCTAGGTGAAGGTTTGCTGTGCCTTCCCCTATAGATGTACACATTCTTGCACATGCCCTGTGAAAGCTACAATGCAAACATGGTTTGGAAGAGCCAAGGACCTTCCCCATTTCATATGCTATATGTTGTGTATCTCTAAGTACCAATATTGCACCAGGTTATCCACCTCCCTGTACCTAGGATAGGGGAGACAATGTTATCCACCTACTCACATCCACTCTTGCCCAACTCCTCGATTGCCCAAACCACTAATCAGTTTCAGGTCATCTGGATGGTATTCTGGGAGTCATCCTTCTATGCCTTGGAACTGGGCTTCCTTTCCCAGCTTTGGTTTTGCTATTCATACTTCTTGGGATGCTATCTTCCTAGCCTCCTCTTACTCAGTTTTGTCCTTATCCTCTCCTTCCTGAGCCTCTGGTAAAGGCCCTCTCTTTTTCTATCATCAGTTCCTTTACCTCATATAAAACACATTGGTTTTCCTGGGTTTTGGCCTTGCTAATTGTACTAATATGCTTTTTCATTACTGTGAGAATACTCTTGTTCATCTTACTCTACAAGACTTGGTTCTTTGTTTTAGCTCCAAGTCAACCATCAGCTCTGACAGTCCTCTTGTGTTTCTTTAGTCATTAGATCAGTAATCCTTGGACCTGGATGCCATACCCTTACCTGTAAGGTGGGCAACATAGAATGATTTTCTTAACTATCGTAGCTACTTGTTGTTGATCAAAGGCCAGATTGCTGTCTACATATCTTCCCTGATCCCTTACTACTGGGTCAACTATTAAGGGCATTTTATCAATGGAGTAATTAACTTGGGTTGACAGTTTCCCAAATGGCATTATAATGTATTTTTTGGCACCAAATTCTGTGATTTGACTGCAGTATTTTTCTTTGGAGATTTGTATTTTTGAATACCGCAGTCTGCTTCAGCGAGCTAAAGATTCCCCTTAAGCATAATCTTTTTTTCCTGTTTCATTCCTGCATCCTTCTGATGTTGCCATCATAGATTCTGATAGCTAAAAACTGCATCTATCTTCCAATAGTCCTTTTTCTGGCCCTCTACTGAGATGATAAGGGTACCTCCTTTTACTGTACTATCTAGTTTCCTTCTGTGACCCCCTTTGATATTTCATTATCTATCTCACATATTATGCTTTACTTGATATGGACTTCTAATTCTTCACCTATTCTATCCTTCCAGTCATTTTCCAAGCAGCTGATGTCCTGGGATAACTTTATCCCAGTTTAAATTTTCACTTGCCCAGATTTTACTTATTTCTGTTTTCATAGGTTCATAGGTTGGTACTAGGCTATCAGCCCTAGGGCCTATACAAGCCTAGCCATAACAATTCCCTGGCTATTTCTTCCCAAACTATTTACTTCCCTGGACCCCTGTCTTCTTCATTTTCATGTCCTATGATATGTAGCCCGTAGCCCTCCCATTATATTTACTATGCTACTGGCATTGTAGAATACTTTTTCCTTGCAGCCTTTTCTGGCTGCTGTACATATTTTTGTCCTTGTTTACTCCCTTCTGCTGCTTGCAGTCCTTCTCATTGCTGTTTTTCCCCCTTCAGCCTACTCTAATAGAACAAGAGGTGTGATATACATTTCCAGTCCAGATGTAAACAAATCTGTCCTACCCAGTGGTAGGCACAGTCTGTCCGTAGCTTAGTGTTCCTCTCACTGCCATGTTGTCCAATGTTTCCTGCTAAACTTGTGTTTAATGCCTTCTCCATTCCATCAGCAAGGAGATCAGTTCTGAAATTCCTTTTTTCCTAAGTAATACTGGCAGTGGATACTGATACCACCTCTGAGAATGCTACTTTGGACACCAGATCTTAATAAATGTTTGCCACCTGTCTAGCCCTCTCCTGGACAACCTCAGCTATCTCCCAACACAGCCCATTCCTTTTCCCGTTGATGAGAAGCTTCTTTATTTAAAGGCTGGCCCTGTAGAGCCCAGGTATAGATTTTACTGTATGTAAATTTGCTACTGGTTTTCTTTATCCTCACCTGCTAATTGTTGTGACTGAGTCTCTGATCACAAGTATTGTTAACTTGTTTAGATCTCATCATATTATTTTGGAAAAAACTTTAACAGCCAGGAATTGAGAATTTCTGAAATTC
Source organism: Protopterus annectens (assembly GCF_019279795.1). NCBI lineage: Eukaryota > Metazoa > Chordata > Ceratodontiformes > Protopteridae > Protopterus > Protopterus annectens. Next base: position 133,429,844 of record NC_056751.1, read on the forward strand.
TGTTGATTTCCATTGCAAAGCATGGAATGGAGTGTTTTTTTTTGCAAAACAGAATGCATTGTCTTATGAGATTGCCAGATATTCATTTTATATACTGAAAATGAAGCTCCAGTGATATGCCATATACAAAGGTTAGTGCTGATATGTAAACATAAACTGTTGTTAGATACATGTTTCATAATCCAGGTTAAACGATTTGCCACTATGGAAAATAATTGCTTTCTGAATTACAGTGAGATTCACATATACATATTATACAGTGTGATGATGTACCACATGGTATTGTTATACTGACTGTACTGAGTATCGCATAATGTTTGTGTTGTCCATAATATTTTACATTTTTTTAATATTTGCTTGTATTGTATTTGTGTTGTAACATGTTTGCCCAGTGTTGGTAAATAGCAGATTCTGTATAGTTTAGGTACTTTACCTGGTATACACCTGGGTCTTGATTGTATTATAGTAGCACATCCACAAAACATGGGTTTTACCAGTAAACACATTTGAAATAAGTTAACCAGATGCAGAATATAAATTGTCATTGTCAGGCGGATTTAAAGTAGATTTCAGGCTAGAGTTGCTACATTTGGATAGACTCCCTGTGCTTTGGTTGAAAGTTCACTGAAATTATGACAGATGGCTTGTGCTGAGATGGGCGGTTTTAAGAACCTTACTTCCTACCGATGTTGGTAAAGCATCCTTAAAGGGAGAAGAAAATATAGAACAGGGGTCCACTTCTACAGATTTTTTTGCTTGAATTTGATTCAGCTGGCAAAATAATCTGCCAGCCAAGTTTAATATTTAATGTGTCTGGACAGTAATGGGACTGTCTGAGTGCATGAAGCAGTTCCAATTACTTGAGGATTTTCTCTTAATTATCTGGGTCAGCTAGCAAGGGAGTATCACAGTAAATCGTTGTGGAACACTGATCCTGTCTGCATCTTCAGGAGAGCTACACGGTGAATAGTCCTTTAGAAGGGAGGGATTCATTAAGAAGTAATGTTATACTTGGCTTTGCAATAAGATGTAAGGTAAAAAAAAAACTTTTTCCTCTGACTAGAAATTAAGTTTTTCTTTCTGAACTTATACTCTGAAATTAATTTTTCTTTGTATAAAATGCTTAATACCTTTTTTGTCAAAAAGATTTGTAATGGACATGTTAAGTCAAGAAACTGTTATTTGTGTACTGTGAAGTGTTTACTGTTTCATCTATGCAATTGTATCTGATAAACTGCCTGCATGACTCTTCTGTAGTGGCTTCTTCTACAGATTTTACAGCTACTGATGAGCAGTGTTTGCTGGAAAACTATGAAAAAGAAAAATAAATATTTTTTTTTCCAAGCAAATGACTTAACTGTTTTGCTGGGTCTTGTCCACATTCACTTAGCTAATGCCATCTTAAGTGGTAAAGGAACAAGAAGGGCTTTGAAAGTGTGTTAATGACAGAATGAGGTGCAGAGAGTACTGCAGTTTTAAATTCCAAATGCTCAAAAGCACATATTCAAGGAAGCCTACCTTAAGCTGCAGAATGAGGGTGCAGGTGAAGTAAAGCTCAATAAAAATGCATTTTTTTTAGTTAGGGCAGTCTCACTTTATAACTTTGAGTCCTTTGACATGAGGTTATCATTTTGCAGGAAGAAAATGAGGACATGGTCGTTTTGCTGTTAGGATTCCTGGAGGGTTAAGTGTGTTAAGCAAAAACAGGACTTAAAACCAATCAAAACATAAACCATGGATTGCATATTGAATTTGGGTTCTCTGACAGGATGCAGCTTGGAAGTAGATAGCATAATGGTAAGGAAAAAGCTGGGTATTCTGTATATCCAGGAGATGTGGAAAAGCAGCACTGCAAAGTTTCTTGGACTGTCATCCATAGTCTACTACCCAGCTAGAGGATAGACTAGAAATGGTATGGGAATTGTGGTGAGAGACACTCTTCTGAAGACAGTGAGGAGCGTCAGCAGACTCATAGCAATCATTCCAGTGTAAAGATGGAGCAATCTTCATGATCTCAACCTATGCTCCATAGCAGGGCTGCAGTAGTGAGAAGAAGGGTATTCAGTCAGCAGAGTCAGCAGTTACAGGACCTTCTTGATAAAGCAGGGCATAATGATTTGTTTTTGATAGTGGGAGCCCTTAATGCTCATATTGGAAAAGACAGAACAGGATATGAAGATCGCTGGAGTCAACATGGCTGGGGTGACAGGAATAATGAAGTAGAAGCCCTTCAAGACTTGTTTGTGGCACATGGCTAATAGTGTTCAGCACTTGGTTGTCCAAGAAAGATAGTCATAAGATCACATACAAGAATGGTTAGCATGCATCTCAGGTAGCTTTCTATTTAGTAAGGAAATGACATTAGGGTCAAATCAGGGAGTGCAAAATCATCACAAGTGAAACAGTTGCCACCAGTGAAAACCACTGGTAGCCACAGTCCTCTGCAAGCAATTGCCATAGAAGGCTGTAGAGTTAATAGAGACTAGGTGGCTTAAGATGTGGACATTGACTGGAGTGAAAGCACAGAAGTTCAAGGAAATATTCATGGTTCTACCATCTCAGGAAGAGGAGGAAGTAAGTGGAGCCGATACATGCATTTAGATAATGGGATGCCATACCTCTCAACCATCTGGTATTTACCAGAAAATCCTGAATTTAGTCTTAAAATAACAAGGTACCACAAAATAAATAGCCCCTTTAAATTATGATTTGTGCATCCATTTGACCTTTCTGCACGTCATTACTTCATTAGCCTGCACCCACAGTATTACCAATATGATAATAAAACTAGAACCATGACTGTGACTGAATATATGCTGTTGTGAGGCAAGAGAATTAAGGAAGCATGTGCAGAGGCTTACAGTCATGAGAAGTACACTGTTCTTTTTCTGAGAAAAGTTGCATTGGAGAACCCTTTGCATGTATTAATGTCCTTAAACCTGTCTAGCCCAGTTACTTTGTACAGATGCTTGAAATCTAGTCTATCTTAGAACTATTGCTGAATGCATTTTTTTATGTTTACTGAGCTTTATTTCAAAGTAATTGCACATACGTCTAGTGTTGTGTCATTATCACATTCACAAGGGTAAGTAAATTAGGGGAAGTGTCTCTTATCTTCTTGGGATACTTTTGCTTCATAGGTGCTACCATGTTATTTCATTGTTGTGAGATTTTTCTTTAGAGACTGGCTCTTCCTATTTGCCTTTCATATTTCATATGTAAGCACCTTTATTAAACATGCCACTAAAAGAGTGAGATAGGCACATACACAGTAATAGGAAAGAAAACAAACCATACAAATGTTTCTTTTATTTTCATGTAGTATAGATTTTAAGAATTTTCATTCACTCCAACATTACATAAATTGCTCCATTCCTGCTTTCCCTTAAATTCCACTTGTCTTCTCCTCCTGTACATTATTCTGCAATGTATTCCCACAAATTCCATATATATTTTTTAATTTGATCCGTCCCTTTTCTAAAGGTAACACTTCCATTTTCTATCTCATTTATGATATGCAGTACTTCAGTCACAGATAGTTTAATTTTTACTTTGTATTTTCTAGTATTTTTTTTTTTTGCAGCCAGTAGTAGTAAACTTAGTAAGGTCTTACTCTGGACAATTAAGATCCTATATCCCAACTCAAAATAATTATTTCCTTTGTTGCAGTCATTTGCTCCCCTAACATTTCTGACAAAATATTCAGAGGGGAACTTTTACTATGTGTTCGCTTGTTGCAAAAAAAAAAAGTATTCCTAATTACCTCTGTCTTTCCTATCACATCTACAGATCTTACTATCTGCATAAGGAATATTTCTCTGAAGTCTGCTTGAGGTATAAAAATAACTATTAAAGAGTTGTGCAAAATTTGGGTCTGTATCAAAACTTCGAAGAAGTAAAACGTCAAACGTTAAAACATCGAACCCACAACATTGAATGATGAAAATAGCGAAGCCCCGGAACATTGAAATCACCTAGGGCAAGATTTTGGTGGGCTGTTCCGTGGCTTTGCTATTTCCTCCACTGTGGTGCGAGAGTTACGGACCGTAGGGTTAGGGTGCGGGTTAAGGTAAGTGGATAGTTAGTAATGTATGTGTGGTTTGTTTAGTGTGGGGTTGGGTTTTGTTAACTGTATGTGTGTGGTTTATTTATTTTGGTGTTATGTGTATGTTTCTCAGAACAGCGAATGTTTTTCCCTGAGAAAAAATTTGCTATTCTGAACGTTCGATGACTTCAATATTCGAAATTCCAAGTTCGAACATAAGGTGTTTGACATTTTGGAATTTTGAATATATGATATAGACCTGCAAAATTTCAGCCATGTTACTGACTATGATTTACTGGTGAAAGTTTTCAGCTTGCCATGTATGAGTCCTAGGGACAACATTGTTTCTGTGTGGTTGCTTTTTGTTATAAAAATACCTGTGCAAATACTGCCAGGCAAAAAACCTAAACCTTCTGGACTTTTTTGCATACTTGTTAGTTTTATATTGTCTTTGCATTCTGAATTTCCAATCTTTTCGAATCTCCATTCGTTGATTCTTATAGTAGTTACGCAGTGTTTTATACACAGTACTATTTTTCTCTTGTTTAACAGCAACTTCTGTTCTAGACTCATTTAAAAGCATTACCATAGCTTGACTTTTGTTTTATAATCCCCTCTCCCTTTCTGTTTGCCTTTACCCTGTTATCATTCCCTGGTAATGAAGGCAGTCTAACTTGCAGTCCAAACTTCTGCTTGGCTGTATCCCACTCTTATTACCTTTCTCTCCTTAGTTATATGCTTTAAATACCTTGGTTCCTTTGCTATTTTTTTCTAGTAATCCCAGCTCCCTGTTGTCTACTTTCTATACACCTAATTGGAGTCATCCCTGTTAGTAAAGTCTCCTTTCTCCATTCCCATGTTGGCTTGGTTTGTTTCTTCCACCTTATAAATATAATGTCCTATATGGTTGTTGCTATCCTCCTTAAGGTCCTGCATCCAGAATCTTACTCTGTCTTTATTCCTTGAACTCCCCACTCTTTCATCATCATTCCTTTCCACTTTGATTTCTGATTTTCTGCTTGAGTTATGTATATGAGCCTTAACCGAGTAGCTTTAAAGTACTCTTCAAATCAAGTAATTATATACCACATTGTTCTATGAAGAGAATCAGCGCATCCCATTTAACTCTTGTCCTCTTCCCCTCCCAAATAAATTCCTTCAACTGTTTATTAATTATCATCCACAACTTCTCCTCTTTTTGATAAAAATGTATAAAACAAAATGGACTAAAACATCTTGATTGCTTGTATCTTACTATCCCTATCCATAATCAAGAGTTTCCAGAATTTAAATTTAATCTGCTTTTGTTTTATCTTTTGTTTAGTTTCTTCCCACATAACATTAGTTGCCGTAATATAATTCTTTTAATCCATATACTTACTTCATCTTATCATGTCCCCATAAATATGTGTATCGCTGAACCACTTTATGTGTGTACATAGTTTATCGGTACAAGCTTTGTTTTTTCTTCATTTATTTTATAAGTAGATTTAAAACTGTCTCAAAATGTTCCACGACACCAAAATGTTCTTTTTCTGGATTTATCATGTACAAAATAGTCATCTGTAAGTAAAGCTGACTTTTCTTGATTACTTTATTTTTCTTGTCAGTGATTGTAAATATAAAGTATGTAAAGGGGAAATAGTACACCCTGCTTCATTCTTCTGTTCAAACAAAGCCTGTTGGAAAGAAAACTTCCCATCTTAATTCTTGCCACTGACTCTTCATATATCCTCCTCATTATTGTATCAGGGAATTCAAATACTTCCACTGCCCTCCTCATCAAATGCCAGCTGATTATATTAAATGCTTTCCCTGCATGAAGACCCACCAACAATAGTAGCATTTTCTTACACTCTGCATTCCTTCTGAAGAAATTTCTAACTTTCCCAATGACATCATTTCTACTACCCATTCCTTAAATTCCTCTAATGTTAACAGGTAAGTAAGAAAACACCAATGTCTAATTTTCAGTTCATTGCGCTACATCTTTATATTAGTCATTAATGGTGCATGATCTAAAATAGTTATTGGATGTTTCGAAGATTTCAGTTAAATATCCATGCGCCTGTGAAATGTTATTTCTATCCAGTCTAGCTCAGTTATTGTACCTTGGTGAATAATATGTAAATTCTGTCTGAGTTTCTGTTAGTAAATTCACATCTTTCATTCCAAATATTTTCATATATTTTTTCCAAAATTTGCCCTGTTTTGTTATATGTCCTTTCAAGGACTTTGCAGTACATCTTCACCATTGCAGATTATGTTCCAGTTCTCACTCATAAGTAATATTCTCTGCTGAAAGCAAATTATTTTTCCCAAAATTCTTGTAAGCTCCATAATGATAGCAGTTTAGGTGAAATATATATACATGACAGTGTAATCCTTCTTCCCTACAGTAACCACATATTGCCACAAATCTGCCATTATTGTCTTTCTTTTCCTCTTCTATCGCTGTTGGAGTCTTATAATTGGTATTATTGCTCCCTTATTCCTTTGTCCCTGATACTCTGCTGAATGTTGATTCTGAAATCCTTTCTTTTCCAGATTCACATGCAGATTTCTATCCAAACATGTCTCCTGCAACATTGCTGTTTGCGTCCTACACTTCCTAATGTAAGTCAGTACTCCTTGCTTTTTGTATGTACCTGCAATGTGATTTACATTCCATGTTAAAATTGATAAGGCAGACATTCAGATAAAAGCTATTACCTTCACATCTTTTACATGATAGTTCTCATGAAGATGGTTCCAATTTGCAACTTAACATGCACACACTAATCCCTGGTAGGCTAATCTTGTATGCAGCTGCTGCTTCTCTTCTCTGTTGGAACCCATGTCACTATTTCCCAGACTTTTTGCTTCAATAAAAGCTCTCAAGAAAACAAAACATATTTCAAACTTCCAACCCCTTTTAACTCACAACAAATGCACATACTATATACATGTTCCAGAAAGGGGAATTATCCTTCTATATAGTAGAAATTACCCCAAATAGACAGCAGCTATACCCACAGAATTTAGTTATTCTAAATTTAGGTTTAATCATGCTATAATTGCATGCCTGTGCTTCCTCTTGCATAGATACTTAATTCCCTTTTCCCATCTCTATTTATACTCCAGACATGAATAACACATTACATGATGTTTACTAAATGACTTCTAGCCTTACCAAACACAATAGCATGCCACCAGAGAAGCCAAATCGAAGGTGCCTATTGCAGATAAAATAAAGTCAACAGTTTATAGCACAAATGTACAGAACATGGTTAAGTGCTTTCGTCCAAAGACCACTGTATAAGGACTTCATCAGAACAAAGGAAGTTAGATCATCTCCATGTATATGCATATATATATATATATATATATATGTGTGTGTGTGTGTGTGTGTATAATATATATATATATATATATATATATATATATATATATATATACCCAGTTTTATAAATTAATTGATAATTACAATAAATTTACACCATTAATGTACATACTAAACATTTGAGTCAAACCATTAACAAATTCATAAACCACCATTTACATAACATAAAAAATAATGCTATTGAATTTTAAAACTTAAAGTTTAGTTGCCCTTAATTTTAAAACCAGTAAAACTGAGACATGCACATTAAGACCTGGTTTAATGGTAACATGCAGCCTAAGTTACCAGAATAATTCTTTGTGCTCTAATTTAGTTTCCCATGTGCCCCTTTTGAGTCCTGTGGCATTTTTTCTAGGATCCAAATTTAAAACCTTTAAGCAGGAGGCAACTAGTAGAATGTTTGAATAAAACATTGTATTATCCTTCCACAAGTTATAAAGATGTTCATAAATATGCTTTCTAAGCAATCTCTTGGTTTTACTAACATAGAAAGCAGGACAACTTAGACAAGTAGCCAAATAAACTATACCTCTAGCCTCACAAAGATCACCCTGCAAACACTAACATTTTCTATGGTCAAATCCATGTCCTCATATATAAAACAACGCTATTTGAAAAAAAAAAACACATTTCTTGGTACCTTTAGCTGATAGCTGTACTGGGTTATTCCCAGTTTTAGTAGATTCAAAATGCTGCTTTAAATTCATAGCTGTCTTGCAAACAAAGGTAGGCTTTCCTCCTAATAAATTAAAAATACATTTTTAAAAAATATGCCAGTTGTTATTAACAGTGGCTTTTACTGCATTTGTACCTGAATTGTGTTCACAACAAATGTTCTCTGAAAGGAATTATTTTCTTTTTCATCTTCAAGATCAGACTTAGTAAATAAAGTCCCCACTTCGAGTATTTTGAAGCCTAACAATGTATATCTTGTGCCCCATTCTTTCTGTCAAAAAATAGTTTTTATTTTTCAAATACATTTGAATGAATTCCATATTATTTATACATAACATCTTAAATAACTATGTACAGTATTTACATTAGTCTGACACTATAACAGATCTTAATGTATACACTAACTTTATAAGTATGTCTAATCCATTATCAGAGTGTCTGATCAATTATTGTATAGTGTCAATCAATAATAAGACTTTTCCCCAAGGGTTCTTGATAAATGGCTTTGGATAAATTCTTAGTTCTTTCATTTTAATTTCCAATAATGCTGTGGTCTTCAGTAGGCTGTAGAAGTCTTCCAAAGTTGGTATTGTGTTTGTATTCCATCTTCTTGTTATACACTTCCTTGAAATTGCAAGAATAGTCCATACTAAATACATGTTTGACTTATTCAAATGAGGACCTTTGTTCACATTTAATAATACAAGAGCTTTAGTTAAATAAAATGATTCATTAAATAAGCTTGTAGAAAGTTATTAATATAATTCCAAAATGGCTTAATTTTAACACAATCAAAGAAAATGTGGTTCCAATCTGCATTGTGTACTTGCTCACATATCCAACATATTCCTTTTATGGAAGAACTAATTTTACTGATTCTGTATGGGGTTAAGAATGCTCTGTGCAAGCCTTTCCAATTAAAAAAAATTCCAGTATTGTGTAAATGATGTATATTTTATTGATAATAAGATATTTGTTTTAACATCTTCAGTTAACTGTTTTGAGTGTCCTTTTGTTACATATTTCCTGTATGAAGTTTTGGGTGTTGTTTTATAGTTTATCAATATTTTGTAAAATGTTTAAATACTGTTTCCCATGTCAAAGTCATTATATATGATTTCATATACATATTTCATAAATTTAGGTATTTCTTTAAATGAAGAATTGTTAATTATTCTACTTAAATCTTGTAAATATGACAGAATACTCTGTAAAGGTAGCCAGTTTGTTGTTTTTTGTATGTTGTTTTTACTACTTACATAGCTAAAACATTTAGTTCTTTGATACATTGGAGCCAACAAACAAATAATTTCTGTTCCCAGGAATTAATAATTTATCTATATATTTTATGTGGGAAGTTCTTTGTGACTATAAATGGTGTTAAAAGATCAAACCAGATTTTTAAATCTGTATTTGCATTAATAATTTTCCTAACTGCGTCAATGTAATAATTAATCATATATGTTTTAGTGGGTTTAGGTATGTTATATTGCATACTAATACATATGTGCCGCGGCAAATTATTTTTATCTGTTATTTGAAATTTTTTTGTAAATCAAATTCATTTATTGATATTACAGGTAGTAATTCTTTCCAGTTTGCAGAGTAATTTGGACTTATCCAATCTGAGATTGTTTTAGATATTGATGCTTTTATATATGTTTCTGTATCAGGAAAGTTTAATCCTTCATGGTTTGATATGATGTATTAAAGCTATTCTGTTTCTTTTTGGAAGTCATAAAAATTTTATTAGGCATGAATTTATTTCTTTATGTATATTCCTTTCTGGTAACAGTTGTATTGCTAAGGCTATATATAGGATCTTGGGCAGTAAAACCATTTTTATTAACTGTAGTCTATCTTCAAATGTTAATCTTATTTTGTTCCATTTTTCCACAGAGAGTTTAATTGTATTGATGATATTATTGTAGGTTTTTGAGACTAATTGAGTATTATCCTTGCATAACTCAATTCCTAGATATTTTAAGGTAGATTCTTGTTTCCCTATGATGTGATCCCCCTTAGTCTGCAGTTCTGTTTTTTATTTAATTTAATATTGTCATGCGTGTCTATGATATATAAATCTAGTTTGATCATTATTTATTGTTTTGGATAGTGGTCTTTTCATTCTGTTATTTAATATTGTCATAAATATCTTATAGTCATTATTTAATAATGATGTAGGTGTATATGAAGTACAGAGGTTTGGGGATTTGTTTTCCTTTAGGATTGGTGTAATTAAGGAATATCTCCAAGAGGGTGGTATTAAAGCTTGTGACTGAATTTCTAGTAGAGTTTTATGGAAGAAGGATAATATTTTTAAAGGAAAAAGTTTATATATTTCCATAATTATGCCATCTATACCTGGAGCTTTATTATTTTTACCTTATTTTATTGTATCTGTAATTTCTTTGCAGAATATGGGTGCTTACAGATCTTGTTTTAATTTTTCTGGAATTTTTTTTTATATTAGAACATTTTTCATCTAGATTTAATTGATCGATATGTATATTTTCTTTTTGGAAATGTCCCATATAGTGATTTCTATAGGCATCAAGAATGTCACCTATATCCAAGACATTTTTCCCTTTCTTTTCATGGAAGATACTTTAAATGTCATTAGGTTTTGATTGTATTTTGATTCTTGTGGATAAATTATGTAGATATTTGGGAGAAGTGGACAAATTATTAATTTTATTTTTTATGAAGCTAAACTAGTTTTATGTGTTAGAATTTCATTGTATTTATTGTTTAATACTTTTACTTTCTTTTTCATCTCCAAATGATTTTGATTTTTTTTAGCTTTTACTGACAAAAGTTTGGATTGTAGCTCTAATAATTCAGAATCCCATTCTCTGATTTTTTTATACCAAGTTAGGGTTTTACCATATATGTAAGCTTTTAATAAGTCAAATATCATTATTTTATTTATCTCTGTGGTGTAATTAAAATCTAAGAAGAACTGCAATTCAGATAACCAGGGTTTGAACTGTTTAATTTTAGTTATATATGCTGGAATTCTGGAGTTAAAGATTAATGGTTTGTACCCATTTTGCTGTTTTAGTATCAATGAATTATGGTCTGAAAAGGGGCAGGGAGTGATTGAGAAATTAATAATTTTAGAGTGTAAGTCATGGGAAGCAAATATTTTATCTATTCTAGTTTGGATACAAAATCTGTGATCTTGATGGGAAAACAACAAAGATTTATCTTCTTTAAATTTGAAAGTATCTACAAGATTAAATGATTTACCCACTTGTTTAAAGCTTTTGATACAGCAGATGTAAGCAGCGGTATTTTATTTGTAGTTTCAGAAATATCAAATATACAGTTAAAATCTCCTCCTAATATTAAGTTGCCTTTATTATTATTGGAAATGAAATCCAAGTGTTTTTTAACAGTCTTTGTTCCAATGCCTGGGAACCAGTATAGATTGGCTAGGGTCCATATTCTGTTATTATATTTAACTATCAGTAATGCTATAAGACCTTCTTTATCTTCATACTTATAAATGATTTCTGGCTTAATCACATTTTTTTTCCATAAAATTGTTACCCTTTTTGTCTTTATATTATAAGTGGATTGTGCCAATATCATATATTCCTTAGGATTCCATTTGTAATTGTCGTTTGTTTTGAAATGAGTTTCTTGAAGGAAGACAATTTTTGCTTTGTTCAGTTTTAAATAGTTCAGTAGATTTGATCTCTTGCTAGGATTGTTTAACCCATTGGTATTTAAAGATAATAAAGTTAAATCCATCTTAGGTTATTTAGACTATGTATTTTTTGTTTTATTGTGACTATTTAACATTTTCCTCTGATAACTATAAAGTATATGTTTGAGCTTTTAAAGGAAATTGTCAGTTTTACACTTTGAGTGTTTGCCAATAAAGTAATGTTTTGGTCAGGCATACTAAAAATGTTTTTGTGAAATAAATTTAAATTAATAAATGTTAACAAAACTAAGATCCACACTAGCCCTGGAGTGAAAATCATTCCTAATCTTATGGATAAACCTGAGTTCATCAGATTATCACTAATACCTTGACAATCTAGAACATATGAGCTCCATAAATTGAATTATCATATGGAGAATATTTGTAATAGGAATAAGCAATATTTATATTATTTTGAACAGATATAGTACTATTATAGATTGGACAGAATTCTAATACAATATAAATGTCTACTTACTGTATAAGCAATTGATATTTATATGAAAGATAGATGACAAGCAATTCAATCATAGTAAAGTAGGATGTATCATATATAAAACCTCAGTAAAATATTATCACACACAGTTATTTAACATATTCACCCTTACTGATGAAGTCTTTCAAAACGTATTACTTAATATAAATAGATGGTAATAATATTTATACCTAATGTTTATAATACAATGTATTTACTGGATATATCAGAAGTTATATTTCATTGTTTGCCAGCATTTACGTAATCACTTTGTTTGTTACTAACTTATTTAAAGCATCAAGTTTGTTTTATGTAAACATTGATGAAAGTTAGTGCATGTTAATTTTCAGTGCATCCCTCTTCCCCTCATTTCCTACACATGACGATTTTCATATCTGTCATTTCTTATTAAATTATAAGTTAAAAACAACAAATTCACTTATTGTGATTAATGATTACAAGTTCCCTTTCCATATTCATAAATTGCATTTTATGGCATATACTGAACGTTTTTAGATTTAAATGGCAACATTCTGTTTTGTATAATCAGCAAAGGTTAAACTGAGTGATTATTGTCAATTTAATACTATTTGTTCAGAATGTGATTGTTGCATTCTGTGACATTCCTAGTTCAGGCTTCTATTGTTTCCCTTGAACAATTTTGTCAGTTTGATGTCATGTATAAAACATTAGTTACCTTGGTAACAGCTTAAGTATTATGTATGGCTAAGATGGGTTATAAAACCGCCATTCAAGTTAAAGCAATTATATAACTTGTTATACACATTTACTTATATGAGAAAATTATCATGCTTCCCCCTGATGTTCAATATACTGTATGTCATTTATGACAAGTTAAAATAGTAGTGTTATTATAAACAAGCCCATTTTATTAAACTGTCTATTGTCAATTTAATACTATTTGTTCAGAGTATGATTGTTACATTCTGTGACATTTCAAGTATAGGCTTATATTGTTTCTCTTGAACAACTTTGTCAGTTTTGTGTCATGTATAAAACATTAGTTACTTGGTAACTGCTTAAGTATTATATATGGTCAAGATGGGTTACAAAAACTACAATTCAAGTTAAAGCAATTACATGACTTGTTATGCACATTTTCTTATATAAGAAAATCATCATGCTTCCCCTTGATGTTCAATGTAATATATGTCATTTATGACAAGTTAAGACAGTAGTGTTATTATACACAAGCCCATATTATTAAATCCTGTCTTTAATATCTAAATTCAGCAGACTGCTTCATCTTATTTGACAATTATATATTTTATGTCTAGATTTACTAAAATCATACATTACATAACTATTGTGATTTTTGTTTGCTGTTGCGTAGTTATTTGAGAGACCACAAGCTGTAATGCTTATTTTTATTATTAGCACCGTTCAAACATGTTTATACAGTCCATAGACTTTAAATTATGAGACCCTTCTAGTTTTTTTATTTGTTATAAGTATATGTCCGTCCTTATATACGCACATATCAGTACTTCAAGCACGGGCAACAGTGCTCATCCAGTTTTGCCAGAATACAATTCACTAGTTTATGTGGTGTGTTTCCAGGCTTTTCTTAAAATATCCAAACCAATATTTGTCCTGTTCCATTTTACCAGCCTGTTCCATGCAGTGGCCACTCTGCCAGTGAGCCACTCAACACACCTTCCATTCCCACAGATATTTCCACAAAGGAAATCTGATGACTCTTTAGCACTTCCCGGCAACCCCAAACACCCCTAGAATCAGCTATCCCCATATGCCCAACACGTCTGAGCAAACTCACCTCCCAGACCACTGCAAAGGGTACTGCACAAGACCAAATGCTCTTAGTCTTTCACAATAACTCAAACTTCCACTGTTATGTAAGTCCTTAATGTGTTTGGACCAAAATACATTTTAAATATAAAATTGAGCTTATTATTTATTTATTTATTTATTTTATCAAGAATCAACTTAATGAGCTAAACAAAGTGTTGATAGACCATCAATATGTGTACATGTGGTTAAAAACAGCCCTTTTATTATTTTTTATTTTTTTAAACCAAAAACTTAATTGCCGAGAATCATCTCGGAAGGTCCTCAGAGCCGTTAAGCATTATTGTCACTCTGTCTCCATTACCATAGTAACCTGCTAGCATTTGTTTCTGTTAGTGTGTCTGTGTACTGCATACCAGAGGCTCGCAATGCACCTGAAGCAAAGCTTCACTTCACTGCAACTTCAAACCTAAATTCCCTCCCTTTCAGTGAGGCAACAGCCAGGAAAAGAACAGAGAGCAAACAGATAAAAAAATACCTCCCAACAAGCCGCCACAATAAGCGATAATACATTCTTCCAGCCTTCCCACCTTTCACTCAGCAGATGTATAAACAAAGTATTCTCTGCCAAAATATCCCAAATCACAGTTTTATCCACCCCTTCCCTTGAATCCAGGCTAAAACACCAAATGTCTCTTCCTAATACAAAAGCATCAGTAAACCTTGATCACAAGCCACAACCCACAACTTCCTGGAGATGAAAATGGCAACAGAACAGCTGCCAGACAGCTGCATCCACACACACCATATCAGGATTGATCAAACAGCACTCAAAGCTATGATACCTACCATATGATATTAACTATGTTTAGACAGAATAATAATGACGTTTGTACTAGCTGCCAGACACGGCTGCATCCACGCACACCATAGCAGGATTGATCAAACAGCACTCGTAGCTGTGATACCTGCCATAATTGATATTAACTATATTTAGACAGAATAATGATGACATTTGTACTAAGAGCTTGCTACTATTATTTAACCAGGATATACATGACATTTCTATGTCATACTTTAACTGAAGAAGGCATTAGTCTCCATGGCATTTTTTTTCAAAACACTCTATTGTTACTGCTATTATATATGATGTTAATTTGTTACATTTGAGTCTGAACTCTGATGAATGGTACCTTGTTGAATTAGTTAATTACTTAAATTATTATAAGTAAAAATCAATGAAAAATAAGCAAGATAAGTATTCATTGAGTTCAAGTAGGGGAATAGAAACTTCTATGTTTGTATTATATGTTGTTTTGTTTGGCTTATATATAATGTAAATAGTAACCCATCTTGACCTACCTTTGTTTGTGAAGAATTATTGGACTGTTTGAACATTTTGAATAAATCATTACTGTTTCTCAGTTGTTTAGGAAACCCTCCTTTTTTTAAAATAAAAGCAGATGACAAGTGATGTACCGTATCAGCTGATACTTTGAGAGATGTAGTTGTAAGAGTTATTTTTTGGGACAGCTATCTTAGAATCAGTTTTTTATTTCTTCTTTCTAGCATCAGTCCAAGGTTTTGTTTCTTTTATTCTTTTAAGAGTAGAGACCATCCATTCCATTTCTTCTGAGATAGACACTATGTTGCTGTTTTTGATGAAAATAGCTTTTTCTAAGTCATTAAAGGTTCTCATCTCATTGGCAAAAAGTGTTTTTATCTTGGCTGGAAAGGCCAGCTGTGCTTTAATGTTGTTTTATTTCAACAGTTTTATTATTGGCCAGACTTTTTTCCTTTGTTCTAGTATTCTGGAAAAATACAGAATCAAACAAAAATGGAGATGAAAAGCGAATAAATATCACTTGGAGCCCAAAAAAATTCGCTTAGAAACTCCAATAAAGGGCCAGCAGTGCTCGAAAATACACAAATAAGAACACACAGGTCCGAGAGGAACTATTTAATAATGCAAACAAATCAATACGTTTTCGACCAACTTCTTCATCAGAATCTGATCTGATCTGATGAAGAAGTTGGTCGAAAATGTATTGATTTGTTTGCGTTATTAAATAGTTCCTCTCAGACCTGGGTGTTCTTATTTGTGTATTCTGGAAAAATAATCATTGTCAAACCTTATCAGGCTTTGATTGTATTTTAAGTGTGATTTTCTCCAAGCAGATTTTAATATTAGTTCCTTGTCCAGAAATGAAAGAAATTTTATAACTATGGATCTAGGTGGAGTATTTGTTGAGTTAGAAGCAGGTTTCCTCAGTGCTGTATGCGCCCTTTCAATTCCAAATGAAAGTCCCTCTTTCAAGTCTAAAAATTCAGGAATCCAGGTTAAGAGTGAAATAATGTATTCTCCTTCAGTGTTTTCAGGCAGATCAAAGATCCTTATGTTGTTTCTCCTTTCTCTGTTTTCTAAGTCATCTATTTTGTTAAGCAGCCATATATTCTGTTTAAGCAGAAATTCTTTTTGGAATTCTTCCTCTTTGAATCTCCCTTCAGTGTCATTTAGAGAAGTCTCTATATTTGTTATTTTTGTATGGTGCTGCTGTAATAGTTCTTTAAGAGTATCAGTCTGTTTTTGATAATTTAATTTGAGGTTTTCTAAGTCATTTTTAAAGCCATCCATCATCAAGGATAGTTCCTGTAAGGTAGATGTCATCAATTGCAGTTCTTTTTTCAAAGCAGCATCTGGATGAGAATTCCATGAGTTATTCATATTCAGTGACTCAACATATCTCCAAGTTACTTGACAGGAAAATTTTTGTATATCTCCACCAAAATTGATAGTTATGTAGTTTAGTAGTTTATCTATAGATTTCTGATGTTTTAAACTGGAAAATAATAAAATTTTCCTATATTATTATACTAGTTTATTGAGTTCTCAAAATTCACTCCTCTCAGTTGGCCATCTAGGCTCTGCCCCCTCTTGTACCCCATTCTGAGGCAACTTGAGAGCTAATATTATCTTTCACTAAACTGTGGGGATAATCCATATCAGAAAACATATTTTTCAGTTTAGCCATTTCCAGCTAAGAGGTTTCCAATTGGGAAACCCTCCTAGCAAGTCCAATGACCATTTTTGAAAGTAATAGTGATGACTCCGAAAATGTAGATAACTATTAGTAAATGTAGGCTTCCAAAAATTATTGGAAACAAAACCAAACTCAGTTTTGGAAATAGAGTTTTCTAAGAAGTTGATGTTATTGTTATCAAAGTGATAGGTAGGCCTCAAAAATGAGAAAGTGCCATGTAGATAATTTATGAGTGTTCTCTTTGGTACCTGATTAGAAAATAAAAATTTCATCCGGGTATCTGAGATAAAGCTTACAATAATCAAAATGGGCACTGTGGAAAACACGATTGTTCTCCACTGCAAAAAGAACTACATTTGCATAAATAGGACCACAAGAGGCATCGATAGCTACACCCTTGACTAATATAGAATGAAATACAAATGTTTGACCAACAAAAAGTGAACTATCGAACAGAAAGGGATTCTGCTTCTCATTATTTTGATGATAAAGCTCATAGAGTAAACTGCCAGTGAAACTGTTTCCAGTGTTCCAAAGGAAAATGCATGAGAGACTTGAAAAAACACAGGGATTGACTAGAAGAATTGGAAGTACCTTGGAACTGAACTGGAGAGAATAAATGTGAAATTATAAGTTATCAATCACATTTGTGAAATATTGTTTTACAAGAAAAAGTGCCTGAAAACGATTGGACTTTTGTTGACTTTGTTAAACTTGGGTTACTGAAAAGGATATACCCCCACTTCAAGTCATCAGTGTTTGGAAGGTTAGTAAAAGGAAGAAAAAAGAACGTAACTGCAAGTAAAACTATTTTTGTTCTTAACAGTATTTGTATAAAGCACTTCATGATATAAATTGCATGTTATATAGTATGTTTTTCAGTGATTGTTGTATCTGATAAAGATACTAAGGTAAACAAGTAGTTTTTTTTACTTTTTTAGTTTTAGGAAATTAAGGCATTGCAAAGTAAAAAGAGAAGAAAGGCTGGACAAAACCATGTTTAAGTTCATATGTTGTAATCTTGGGCTGCTGGGATGGGGTATAAAAGTGCACTGATTATATTATATGTAGAGTTGAGATGTTTTCTCTTACATTTGCATAAGTGAATGTCTGAATTAATACCCTTTGCTTAATCCAATTACAAGTTGTTGTTTTTTTTTTGTGTGTGTAAGCAACTGGACTTTAAAAATAAGAAAACACTGAATGTAAGGTAAAGTTTTCCTTTCGCAAATAAATGAAGTCTGCAACTCAGGGCAGCTGTACATTCTTTTGTTGTGTTCCCATTGAGACAAGCTAACTATAGGTGAAGGCAATATATCTTGAGAGTTCTGGACATTTTTTGGTGAGAGAAATATAAACGTAAAAGGTGCACAGGTAAGCAGCTTAGTAAAAAATAGTTTGAAATTGATGAAAGTGAATAACAAATAGCAACTTAGAAAACATCATTTGGCACAAAAAAGCAACTTTATTAGAAACCAGGAAAAATGTGTAAAAAAACAAAAATGAACTAATGCCTCGGCATACTCCTACAAGGTTCAAATGTTTTAAATGCACTAAAGCCCTTAAATAGCTCATCAGTTAAAACATTACTAAACAACAGAACAACAGAATGTACAAGAATGCATATGAATTTAATGAAAACATAAAGCAAAACTAATTCAGTTGAAACAAATGACTTCATAGAATAACAGTAATAATAATAATAATAACAATAAGCCAGCTGAATACCGGAATACACATATTCTATCTTCTATGAAATGAGGTTCCAAGATGCTTCCAAAGCTGTTATATTAAATATTTTATAAGTGATTCATTATTTAGGCCCTTTGTTTGCAAAGTATCATAAGTGAAAATAAATCACGCCTCCTCCTGTAATAACATATCAGAAGGATCTAAATGTAAATCAGAGCATGTCAACACATACATTATAAAGAACCCCAATAAATCTGAATCACTGTTATAATATTTGAAAAAATGTGACGCTACAAGGCTGGTAGGTGATTTATTTTTGACATCTCTGATGTGTTCACTTAACCTCATCCTAAGTTAATGTATGGTCTTAAACGTAAAACTTATTACAGTGAGAAAGTAAACCATAAATCACCATTTTTGATAACAATTAAATACTCCTGCAACTTTGAACAGTGTTATTGTAATGCTGTGTGTAGTTCCCTGATCCATGTAACTATAAGTAGTGCATCCCTTACACTGAGACTCCAAAACCTCACTGCTCATATGTGTGTGTGCAACTCTACTTGCTATGCTAGGTGAATTTCTCTATGAAATATTCAATTTCAAATTCTTATATATCACATCTAATGTAATAATATACCAATATTTCCTCAAGATACATGATACACCTTCAACAAATGGAGCATAATGAGTCACAAAATGTATATCCTCCTGTTCCCCCTTATAATTCCCAAATACCTTTTCGCCATGTTTATATTTCTGAGTAAATTGATTATCTCCATCTACAACCTTCTGCCATGTGGTAATGAGAAGATTGTAATTATAACCCCTAGATAATAATCTATCAACTATATCCACAGCTACTGTCTGGAAATTATCTCATCCAAAGATAAAGTTACAGATAAAGTTCCAGCCCTATAGACTTCACCATAGGGGAGAGATCTTATCAAGTGGCTGGGGTGTGTACTAGATCCATACAAAAATAATTCACAGAAGTTTCTTTTGTATATAATGTCAAGTGTATTGCATCATTAACAATGTATAACTCAACATCCAAATAATAAATTGTATAAGAAATACCAACTTTTCTGGTACTGCAGTGCATTTTGCTATAACAGTGTATAATTAGTTTTATTTATAGATAGCTAATGCACTTTTTCTTAAGGCTAAAGGTTAATGTTTTCTGAAAGCATACAAGTTGTTTTTCACATCTGGAAGATTAATAAAGGTAAGACAAGAACAAACAGCAATTAGTGCATGAGGAACACAGGCTGTAACATGCGCCGTGGCATAGATCACTTTAATTTTAGGTTAGGTAATGCGTGTGGGTGCAGCTGTTGATTTGGGACAATTGTTCCTATCAGAAGGGTTAAACTTCATTATTTGAATATGGACATAGTTGTGTGCGTGTATGTTTTAACAGATTATTGGGGTGTTCTGGGGATGTGTTTGTTTTTGTTTGAGGGTTTTCATTAAAACAAAAAGTCTTGTAAAATGTGGCAAAGGTTCAGATGTAGACGATAAGAAAAAAAATCTGTATAAAGGATAATTATATAATTATCAGACCCATATGTCTAGATATGTGTTGGCTCTTCGTTCTGTGGTTTGTCAATTTATTTCTGATTTTCCAGACTTCAAGGGTAAAACTTCTGTTCTTTCCTTGCTAGGGACTTCCTCTCAAGCCATTTGTCTTTCTATTAAATGTAGTTGTGATGCACCAGATGCCTCTCCTAGGGTTGCTGTTTTTGGTTCAGTGATGAGGAGGTATTCTTGGCTTAGGCTTCAATCTCTACCTGATGATATTAAAACTAAGTTGATGGATGCTCCTGTGGATTCTAAACTTTTGTTTGGGGAAGTTGCTGCTGGTTTGTTTAAGTTCCTTCAGGATAAGGGTAATGTCTTGCAGGAGCTTAAACATGCCTTTGTTTCTTCTGTGCCTAAGTTTCAGAGAAACTACCCTGCTAACCCTGCCTAGTTTGTAGGTAATCCCGGCCTTCTACTAAAGGTAGGAAGAGTGACAAATGGGGTCCTCCTTCTAGGACTTCTCAGTTTTCAGGGACTCTGAAGCTTTTCTTTCCTAACAAACCAGGTGCTTATGAATCTCTGTCTCTTCCCAGCCACATTCCTCTTTCTCTTCGCCTTTCTCTTTCTCTTCCTGTTTGGCTTCAGATCACTCAGGATTCTTGGGTTCTGTTGATTATTTGTCAGGGGTACTTCATGGTGTGGAAATCCTGTCCTCCTTGTATGGGCATTCCTCAGCCTCCTCAGGAAAAACTTTCCTTTTTTCTCAGAGGTTCTTCAAAATCTCTTGACTCAAGGTACTATTCAAGAAGTGCCTGTGTCCCAAAGGGGAAAAGGGTTCTACTCCGGACTGTTTCTAGTGCCTAGAAAAAAGGGTACTTGGAGACCTATTCTAGACCTCTCTCATTGAAACACTTTTCTAAAAGTGCCTTCTTTTTGGATGTTGTCCCTTCAGATTCTTTTTCCTCTCTTGTTCCCTCAGGCCTATATGGTGTCTCTGGATTTCAAGGATGCTTAGCTCTGTATTCTGATCCATCCTCTTTTCAGGAAGTTTTGCATTTCTCTGTTACTTCCTGGCATTTTATTCTCTGCTTTGCCCTTTGGCCTTTTTTACTGCCCATGGGTGTTCATGAAATGCCTTGCTCCTGTGATTGCTTTTTGCAGGCTTCAAAGGATCCAAACTTTTCCTTACTTAGATGATGTGTTGATTCAGGCA
Organism: Protopterus annectens; assembly: GCF_019279795.1. Lineage (NCBI taxonomy): Eukaryota > Metazoa > Chordata > Ceratodontiformes > Protopteridae > Protopterus > Protopterus annectens. Next base: position 133,451,376 of record NC_056751.1, read on the forward strand.
TCCTCTCCAGAGACCCTTTTGCAAAATCTTCAATGTGATGTTGTCCTACTTCGCCTTCATTCTTACTAGATTGGGTTCAGATCCAATCCACGGATCTGTCTCGGCCTTTATTTTCAAGCTTGAGGCCCTCTACCATCTCATGTCTATATCCCTATCCCAGCATGCACTAGAACCATCCCCAGATCTTGTTTGCTGCTAAACAAGATAGGGTGTTCATCTGCCAGCTCTGGCTAAGTATTGTCTTTGTTCATACTTTAACTGCAAAATTAAGAGTCATGTATATTCTTTTCTAAATTTTATATTGGACTTTATCTACAAGTAGCTGGACTTTTCCACTTTTTGAGCTGTTGTTTGAGATTGGCCATCATTTTTCGTTAGGCCTTGTATCCCCTCCCAGTTGTTGTTAACTTGTAATAAAAACAGTTAAATAGCCTGTTTAAATCAGAGGGCTTTTAACCTTACTACTTGTTGCGCTTTTCTCTCTCTTTTTTTTTTTTTTTTTTTTTTATTTGTTGTTTGTGTCCCTTTCTGTATTAAAATTACAATTCGTTTAATTTAGAGAATTGTAATACAGCCCATTTAAGTTAGAGGTCTTTGCCTTTACCATCTCTGTTTGTTCTAAGTCAAGGCCCATTTAAGTTAGAGGCTTTGTCTCTTTTTTCCCCGTGTTGTGTTCTGTTTTTTCCTCATAACTTGACCCGTTTAACTTAAAAGGTCTAGCCTGTTTATAAAAAAAAAAGGTTTCTGTCCTATTTTTTGTTTAGTTGTTAGTCTAAAAATGTCTGGCAAGGAATCAAAACCAATGGGCTTCAATAAGTGTGATAAATATGGTAAAAAAATGCCCCTTAGTGATAAACACACACTTTGCATTTATTGTCTTCGGGCTGTCCATCTCCAGGAGTTGTGCTCCATTTGTCATGCCTTCAATCATAGAGCACTCCTGGAGAGGAAAAACAAATTGATCTTGAAAGTTCTTCTAAAACCCCCCTTCTCAGAGGCACTGGAAGAAGGTCCAGGTTCATCCAAACCTGACAAATCTCCATCTTCTAAATCTGATAAATCAGACAGATCTGAAAAGAGGTCTTCTACTTCATTGGAACCGACACAAAAAATTCCCAGACTATCCTCCTCGGATCCGAAGGCTATTGAAACCAACAAAACTTCATCGACTTTGACACCTTCCTGCACCATGCCGGTTGAATTTGAACTTAGGAGCTGGTCTCCAACCTTGGAACTGATCTCCCCTACTTTGAACAATATCTTCCACCTCCTCGGCTCGGTCTCTAGGAGTCTTTTGGATGACAACATGGATCGGGTGGTACAGAGGCTTTTACAGACACCAGTGCTAGCCGGATTACTGTTGGATCTGACTCCTAGGGCTTCGGATCCTATGACACCTCCTCTGTTCTGATTCCTCCTCCGATCCAACCCCTGGATTCGGTGTTGGAAGTTCCGGAGCTAGTCTTAGTGGAACCATCGGATCCGAGACCCACCACAGATTCTACAGATCTGACCATGGCTCGGACATCCTCGGCTCCACCGGAGCTGGAGGAGTCTAGGAGCCGACACTCTCCAGTCGAGTCCGGTGGGGGGGGGGGTGAGTTGGATTGGACAGCTATCAGATCCGACTTTGCCTCCCAGGGCCTTGGCTCGGCTAAGTTTGGCTCCTACCTCAGCCTTGAGTCCATCGTTTTTAGTTCCAGGGGGGGTCTCTCGGCTTCTTTGGATCCAGGGATATCCTTGGATCATGGGTGGAGGGTTTCAAGGTAATGAGGAAGGTGCTGTCTTCACAGGCAGATCCACAGTCCTCTCCAGATATTCCTCCCTCTAAAGCTTCGGTGTCTGCCTCTATACCCCTACATCCACAGGGATGCAGAGATCCTAGGCCTCAGAAAGCCACACAGGGCACCCTCCATTCTTTCGAAACCTCCCCACAGTACCCTTCTGAGGAGGTCCCTCAGAAGAGACTATGCAAGATGAAGCACTTAGACTCCCCAGAGGAGTCCATCACTTCCGATATGGACCATGATGAGGCTGAAGGGTCCCCACAGCTACCTCCTGATGATATCTCCTTTGGAGACATCCTGGAAATGATAAAGCAGAGAGGTGGCTGGAAGTCCACCAACTCTTCAGCAGAGGAGTCCGTATACCTGAAGGCTTTCGGATCTCACCCTTCCACCTCTTGGGTGTCTCCACCTTTTAATGAGCTCATGGATTGCATTTCTTGGGAGTCCCCAGATTCCATGGAACCTATTCCTAGGAGGCCAAACAAGTTTATTACATCCCTCTCTGACAAGGCTTTTCTAATCAAGGGAGTCTCAGTAGATGCTATAGTTGTGGCGGCCGCCACTAAGAAGGAACTCTCAGAGACATCGTCTTCTGTCCATCTCCTGAACAAGCAGTCTTGGACTATGGACAGGTATGGAAAGTGCATTTTTTTCTTCGGAGGCTTTTTTCTCTTAGATAGCTGAAGTACCTCACTCATTTTACGAGACAGCAAAGGGATCTCCTGAAAGAGCTAGGAGATACCCTCCAAGGTTCAGTAGGTAAAGGGGTTGCAGACAAAGTATCCTGTCAGCTCACTACCTTAAATTCAGTGGTTAACGCATTCATGAGGCTCATATCATATGCAGCTGATGGAGTGAGTAGAGCAGTGGGTTCTGGAATTTCCCTAAGGAGGCATTCTTGGATGCACTTATGTGACTTCGCAGAACTCTTCAAGTCTTCCTTTGTAAATGCCCCTTTTGACAGCTTGTCCTTGTTTGGGCCTAAGGCTAAAGACACACTCACCAGGTGTGAACAAGAGGGAAAGACTGTATCTGCCATAGGAGTCAGTTTTTCCATGTCTCCTAGACCTTATCCCAAAGGTCAGAGAGGTAATGGTAAAATGTGGTTCTGGAAATCACAGAGATCTTTTCAGGACACACGTGGTGAAACTTCTCCCAGAGGCAGAGGGGGAAGTAATAATGGAAGATGCTGACCTCGTGGCAGAGGGGGGTCTGCAAAATCAGGGCGACAGAGTATCTTTCTTTGGTAGGCCCTTTCAGCGCTCCTGAACGTTGGCCTGACGGTTCAACTCTAGAGGCAGTTGGGGGTCACTTATCTTTGTACCCAGAAGCCTGGCAACAAAAGACAAATGGGTACAAAGCATCATATACAGATGTTACACAATCCCTTTTTCCCTTCCTGTTCCAAAGATGATAAAAGTTCCAGACATTCAACCCAGTCAAAAGGAACAGGCAACTCTAGAAATTCAAAAGTTGCTAGACAAAAGAGTCATCCAAGAAGTCCCCACAGACCAAGTAGGATGTGGAACTTACTCAAGATTCTTTTTAGTTCCAAAGAAAACAGGGGACAGGAGACCGATTCTGGATATTAGTATTCTAAACAAATCAGCAAAAAAGTCCAAGTTCCGGATGGTGATACTGCAGTCGATACTCCCATTCTTGGGAAAAGACAATTTCATGTGCTCTATAGATCTCCAGGATGCATACTACCACATAAAAATGGACAGTGACCCAGGAGACATCTGCGCTTTCAGCTGGGAGCCAGTCACTACCAATTTCAAGCGCTGCCCTTTGGCCTCACTACAGAGTGTTCACCAAATGTATGGCAGCAGTAGCGGCTCACTTGGGACGTCTAGGATTCCAGGTGTTTCCATACTTAGATGACTGGCTCTTATCCTCCACAACCAGGCATCTTCTAATAAAAGACAGGGATACAACCTTGCAACTATGCTCCCACCTACGGATTACAATAAATTACGAAAAATCTGCCTTAGTGCCTTCTCAGCATGTGGTATTCATAGGGGCAGAATTAGACTCAACACAAATGATAACAAAACTTCCACCAGAAAGGATCCAAGTTCTAAGACATCATGTGATGTACCTTTTAAGAAGGAAAAAGGCCCAGGCAAAGATGGTCTTAAAAGCTCTGGGGATCATGGCAGCAGTGATAGTTTTAATCCCCCTAGCACATCTACATATGAGAATTCTTCAGTGGTTGCTATTCACTCAGTGGCCAATGCAAGAACTGCTGATGTCTCGCAAAATAATCATAGCAGAAATCTGCAAGAAGGATCTTCGATGGTGACTTCACTCCAGTCAAGTGACTCAAGGTCGACTGTTCGTTCTCCCCCAACCAGTGGCCACAGTGACCACTGATGCCTCTCAGATAAGGTAGGGGAGGGATTATCTGTGAAAGACAGTCCAAGGCACCTGGCAGTATCACGAGGCCCACTTGCACATCAATGTCCTAGAGATGAGAGCAGTGCTTTTACTATTGCAAGCATTCCAGGACTCTCTTCCACTGGGAACTATTGCAATTCAGAAAGACAACATGTCAATTGTATGGTATATAAACAAACAAGGAGGAAACAGAACTTACCCCCTTTGTTGAGAGCCCCTGAGAGTATGGCAGTGGGCAGCCTCCTCCCAAAATTTTCTGACAGCAACGCACATCCCGGGAAAATCCAGTGTGATGGCGGACAAGCGCAGCAGAGAAATTTTGATGCCTCATGAGTGGCCCCTGAAACAGGAGATAGCAGAAAAATTTTTCCAAAAATGGGGTCAGCCTTGCTGCAACCTCTTTGGGACATCTGTGAATGCGAAATGCAGCAGCTACTTTCCCCTCACCTCCCCCCTCCGGGGGAGTCACCAAGGGATGCACTGGTTCACGATTGGTCCCTGGGCCTCCTCTATGCTTTTCCTCCCTTTCCACTAATTCCCAAAGTCCTTCAGAAAGCCAATTCTTTGTGAAGGGACTTGATACTCATCGCTCCATACTGCCCTTACCAAATCTGTTTTTCCTGTGGACTCATCTTCGGGAGGAGCCATGGATTCTGGACCCAGTTCCAGACCTTTTGAGTCATGTGTCAGGAATGCTCCATCCACCCCTTTACACCCTCAAACTGACAGCTTGGCTGCTCCAGTTCCAGTGATAGCCAGGTTTCCATCCCTCTGTTCTTCAGTTAAACACATTATAGTCTGTTCTCACAAGGCTTCAACAAGGAAGATCTATAAAAGCAAATAGAAAAGATTCTCCTCATGGGCTACCCATAACCATGTTGATCCCCTTTCCGCTCCCATTAGTTTCATTCTGGATTTCCTAGCAAAACTTTACAATGACAGTGCAGCTGCAGCTACTATTAGGGTTCAACTAGCAGTTTTTTCAGCCTTTCTGGCTAAGCTACCAATTGATACCATTTGTGCTGCAGCAACATGGGCTAAACCACATACTTTTATCACTCATTACAAAGTTGATTTGACCTCCAAGAATAGAACCTCTTTTGGATCCATGGTTCTGAGGAATATTCTCCCATGAGCCACCCAGGATTCAATGTCCTAGGGACGCTGTCCCAACCTAGTAAGAATAACGGCGAAATAGGACAACATCACATAAAAAAGTTATGTACTCACCATAACATTCCATGTGTGTTGTCCATCTTCACCTTCATTCTTACATCCCACCCTCCTTCCCCCTCCCTTCTTTACTCCTAGAAGACCAGGTCTATACAAATGGTTTATCTTGACCTCTGTCTTTCTTCATCAGCCACTAGATTCTTAGTGGAAATACTAATAATTTTATAAATAGGGCAAACAGGATCTGGCAATGGTTCTAGTGGATGCTGGGATAAGGGTATAGCCATGAGCTGGCAGAGGGCTTCGAGCTTGAAAATAAAGGCTGAGACGGATCCAAACCCAACCTAATAAGAATGAAGGCGAAGATGCACAACACACATGGAACATTATGGTGAGTACATAACTTTTTTTTTTATACCATTTCCCTTCTTCAGAGCCTGGAGTTCACTATAAATTTCAAAAAAGTCTTCTCTGACTCCTTATGTTTTTCTAGGTTGCAGGATTCAGACGGTGCCAGATGCTTGCATCCCTGCTCCCTCCATAGGGCTTAGCTCTCATTTCTTTCTTTCAAACTCTTCTTCCTCTGGCTTCCATTACCACTAGGGAGTTTCTGAGAACTCTGGGTTTCATGGCATCCACCATTCAAATGCTTCCTTTTGTCAAATTTCACATGAGAAAGATTAATTGGTTTCTGAAGTCAGTGTGGCTCCAAAATATACATCCTGTATACTTTGTAGTTCCTGTTCTAACTTGTCTCAGACAAGAACTTCACTGGTGAATTCAGCAGATGTTCTTCATTCCACATTGCTGCAGTCCTAACTATTGGGTAGTCCGCTGTCCAGTCGGCCCGAATACCAAAGTATATGGCTGACGTCGGTCAGGGCGCATTAGACTGACGTCAGTACGTCAGGGTACTAATGCGCATGACCGACGTCATATCCTCAGTCTTTTTTGCCGCATGGTCCGATGCAGAAGCAATTTTGCGAGTGCAGGTTGGCGTTCTGAAAGTTTCTGAAGTCAGAGTTTCAGACCGAATCAAAGTTGGCTAAGTACCCGTTGGGAATATTTTGGTTTTTCTTGCCTCAGTATTTAACGGATGTCAGAAAAAGTGAATAACTGTATTTCTTGTGGGAAACAGATACCTCATAGGGATTACCATACTTTGTGTATACCTTGTTTAGGGCCTGCGCACGGCGTTGTTGGATGCCGCTCTTGTGCTAGATTTAGCAAACGCACTATTAAGAGAAGGTTAGACTGTGCCAGGTTAGTTTTGGGAAGCGTTGTAATTATAAAATGCCGTCGGATGCTCCGCCCGCTTCGGGCAAAAAGCGCAAGGACAAAGCAGCAAAGCCTAGAGTGGAAGAACCGACAGTCCCTGACGTCGGTTCTTTAGAAGGCTCAGTGGAGCCGGAGGTTCTGCCAGGTGTTTCTTTGGAGTCTCAGGGAGAGACTTTATTGTTACAGGATGTATCCTCTCAGGAAGTAGGCCAGGCTGAGGGGGCTTCTCAGGTGGCTGTTCTTCCCTCTCTTCCTAAGGTGGTTAGGGCCTCCCCCTCTGTTTCCAAGGCTTCTTTGAGAGGCAGGCCAAGTGTAGCTTCAGTGGGGGTTTCTCCTAGTGCTTCAGGGTCTTTGCCTAGGAAACATATGCTTAAAATGGCAGAGGATTTGATTACTATGATTAGAGGTTCTATGCCCCCTCCTGATAAGAGGCCTAGGGTGGAACCTGAGTTTGAGAGTTTTGAACACTGTTCGGAGGCTTCTGAGTCTTCGGCTGAAGACTTGCAGGAGTATCCTCCTTATTCTGATTCTGATGTGGATGATTCTACTCCTTCAGCTTCTCCTCCTGAGGATTTTTCATTTTCAGAGACCCTGCATTCCATGAGGGAGCATTTTAAATGGGAAGGTCAAGATTTCTCTGATTCCAGAAAGAGGCTTAGGGAATTCTTGTTTTTACCCCAGCATAGGCCTTTAACTATACCTCCTGTTCTGAATGTGGTGGAAGATGTTTTTGCAGAGGCTTCCCTGAATCCTGATTCTTTGCCTCCTGCCCCAGTTAAACCGGATAGGTACTATAGGGTGCCTGAAGCTCATAAGTATCTTTTTAAGAGTCCTAGGGCAGACCCGGAAACTGTCTCTCAGGGGCCTAAATGGTGAAGGCCTCTGTTGTTAAAAATCCTGTTCCTCCTGATAAAGAGGCAAGGGCTTTGGATAGATGGGGAAAGAAAGTGTATACTTCTTCCACTTTAGCCATGAGGGCGTTGAACTGTCAGTTTCACATGTTAAAATATCAGAATTACCTCCTTTCACAATTGAAATCTAAGGTGGATGCTCTGGCAGAAGGTATTGAGTGTAAAGAGTTGCAGGATTTAGTTCATGTGTCTGAACAGGTGGGTAAACATTCCTTGCAGTGTGGTTTTGATGCTGTGCAGGCCTCCTCGAGGGTGGCTGCCACTGGTTCTGTTCTTCGTAGGCATGCCTGGTTGAGAGATCAGAATTTAGCCGAGCATGTTAAAACAAGGATTTTGGATGCTCCTTTGCAGTCTGATGTGTTGTTTGGTTCGCCTGTGGAAGCAGTTTTAAAGAAAATGGAGGACAAGGCTAAGTCTATGCAAACTGTTAAGGATTTTTGCAGGTGCAGCCTCCAAGTTTAGTAGAAATTGGCCTACTAAGGGATGGACTTATCCTGCTTATGATTCCCAGTCTAGGGGTAGGTCTAGACGTGGTAGGGGCAGAGCTCAAGGTTCTTTTAGGCCTAGGACAGGGAGTTCCCCTGCTCAGACTTCGGGTGAGGGCAGGGGTCAGTCCTTTCGTAAGCAGACCCAATGACCTGCCTTTTCAGCTGCCAGTACATTCTCGCCTGGCAGCACCTTTGGGAGGAAGGCTGTCTCTTTTCAAAGAAAATTGGGATTTAATTACCCAAGACAGATGGGTTCTGGATATCATTCACCACGGTTACAGGTTTTATTTCCATACCATGCCTCCTTTCAAAGGCATGCCAGACATTCCTCCTCTACAAAGACAAGAGGCTCACAAGCAAATTTCTCTGTTGCTCCACATAGCAGTTCCTGTGCCAGAAAGGGGCCTAGGATTTTATTCTCGCCTGTTCCTAGTACCGAAGAAGGGGAACACGTGGAGGCCAATTTTGGATTTATCTATCCTCAACACTTATCTGGACATTCCCAAGTTCAAAATGTTGACGTTACAACAGCTTTTACCTCTGCTGGGCAAGGATCACTGGATGGTAACTTTAGATCTCAAGGAAGCTTACCTTCATGTGCCTATAAGACTAAGTTGCAGGAAGTATCTGCGTTTTCGAGCTGGAAATTCTCATTATCAGTTCTCTGCATTGCCCTTTGGCTTATCCACTGCGCCCAGAGTATTCACAAAGGTTCTGGCTCCAGTGATAGCTTACTTCAGGCTAAAAGGAATTCAAATCTATCCTTACTTGGACGACTGCCTGATTCTAGCTCAAGAAAAGGAAGACCTTCTACAGCATTTGGATTATGTCATAGCAGTGCTAAGATGCCTAGGGTATTCTGTGAACGAAATAAAGTCCAGTCTAGTACCCTCTCAAGACATGTGCTTTCTGGGTGTGAGACTGAATACAGCAGCCCAGATGGCCTTTTTAACCCCGGACAAACAAAAGAATCTTTCCAGTTACTTCCATCAACTATCTCTTCAGTCCGGGCTGACTGCAAGGACAGTCCTTCAAGCCTTAGGGTTCATGGCATCTTGTATTCTGGTGCTTCCCAATGCCAAACTGCATATGAGGAAGCTGCAATGGTATCTCAAAATGTATGGACACAGCACTGCCAGGATTTGGACACTGTCATTCAAATAATACCTTGCATTCAAAAGGAATTTTTGTGGTGGGCTCAGGAATGTCACCTAAACAAGGGACTCTCTGTGACCCGGCCAGAGGCGAGTCAGATTCTAACGACAGATGCCTCAGACATTGCTTGGGGAGCTCATCTAAATGGAAAGTGGATACAAGACAAGTGGCCTGCCAGACTACAGCATCTACATATCAACATGAAAGAGATGTTAGCAGTCCAGTTTGCATTAATGGCTTTCAAGGAGTTACTTCTTCCAGGGCAGGTGTTGATTCTAACAGACAACACAACTGTCATGTGGTACATCAACAAACAAGGGGAACACATTCTTACCCATTGTGCAGGCAAGCAATGATTTTATGGGAGACTGCGCTCAGCTTGCAACTAACTCTTCAGGCAAGGTTTCTGCCGGGAGCACAGAACTCCTTAGCAGATGTGTTAAGCAGACAAATCATGGATCCCCACAGTGGAAACTGGATCTTCATGTATTTCAAAATTGACAGTGTCATGGGGAACTCCAGACATAGATCTGTTCGCTTCTCCACTAAACCACCAGCTGCCAAAGTTTTGCACAAAGAGGTTTCATCACACAGCTTGGAAAGTGGATGCTCTTTCTTTCAGTTGGAAAAATCTTCATGTGTATGCTTTTCCACCTCTGCCTCTTCTCCCAAAGGTGCTTCTAAAGGTCAGACAAGACAAGCCAAGGATGATTTTAATAGCTCCAGATTGGCCTCGGCAGCACTGGTACCCATTACTGAGGAGTCTGGTAAGGAAGCCTCCATGGCCTTTACCCTTGATTCCACACCTGTTGTCTCAGAGGGACGGTCACCTGCTCAATGTCAAGCTTCAATCTCTTCATCTAACAGCCTGGCATATTCTGTTTTGAAAGACAGCAGGTCTCAACTTCCTCAACAAGTTTTAAATGTGATTATGGAAGCCAGAAGACCTAGTACAAGGAAAGTGTACAGAAAAATGGAAGAGATTTTTATTTTGGAGTGCAGCAAACAATTTGGAGATTTCTGAGCCTAATTTGAGTGTGGCTCTTCAATATCTTACTGAGTTATTGGACAAAGGTCTGTCTTTCTCTTCCATTAAGATTCATGCTGCAGCAATTTCAGCTCACTATGATTGTGACCCACCATTGTTTTGCATCCTTTGTTCAAGCAATTTCTTAGAGGGCAAAGAATATAAGACCCCCACGTAGAGCTCCTACTCCTGCTTGGGATCTCAATTTTGTGTTGGAGAAACTTACTCTACAACCTTTTGAGCCTCGGCTACTGCTGAATTGAAATACTTGTCATGGAAGACTGCTTTTTGTTGGCCATTACTTCTGCAAGAAGGGTTTCTGAGTTGCAGGCCCTTATGGCAGTAGAGCCTTTTTTGATTTTTCATAAGGATAGGGTATCTTTACGTACTAATCCTTCCTTTATGCCTAAGGTGGTTTCTAGTGTGGCTTTAAACCAAACTATTCATTTGCCTACTTTTATGCAGATCCTCAAAATAAAGGGGAAAAGATTTTGCACACTTTAGATGTACACAGGCAGTTGCGTTATTATTTGAGCAGGACTAAGGATTTTAGGCAGTCTCAGCAGTTGTTTGTTTCTTTTGCTTTGGGTTCAGGGCAAGCCTGTGTCAAAACAAACTATTTCTAGGTGGATTGGGTTTTGCATTGCATTTTGTTATTCCCATCATGGCAAGGAGATTCCGGTTGGGATTAGGCCTCATTCCACTAGGGCTACTGCCACTTCAACAGCATTTCTAAGGGGGGTGGCAACTAAGGATATTTTGGAGGCAGCTACTTGGAGTTCAGTGCATACTTTCTCTAAGCATTATCACCTTCCTCTCTACTCTAAGTCTAGGGCTGGTTTTGCCACAGCTATTTTGCAAGGCATGTTGTCAGTTCCTGCTTCCTTATGATTTGCCAGCCTCCCTTACCTCTGCTTTGGGATTCTACCCAATAGTTAGGACTGCAGCAATGTGGAATGAAGAACATAGTACAGTTTTGTACCTACCATAAATGTAGATGTTCGAGGATCCACATTGCTGCAGTCCAATTTACCCTCCCTCCTTCCCTCTGTGTTTAGGGGTGGTGGTGTAGGTGAGGTTATATTCTGGTAATTTTGTATATATTGTACATATTTTTGGTGCAGGTATATTTGGAGTTTTTGGTTTTGGCCTTATCTTTTCAGGGTCTTCTGACATCTGGGGCAAGAAAAGACTGAGGATATGACGTCGGTCATGCGCATTAGTACCCTGACGTACTGACGTCAGTCTAATGCGCCCTGACCGACGTCAGCCATATACTTTGGTATTCGGGCCGACTGGACAGCGGACTACCCAATAGTTAGGACTGCAGCAATGTGGATCCTCGAACATCTACATTTATGGTAGGTACAAAACTGTACTTTGTCTCTGAATCCAGAGAGCCCATTTCATCCCCCTCTTCCTTCTCAAGAATTGGTTACAGGCACTTTAGACATGGGATGGGGGACAACATTTGGCTCCCTAAAAGTACAGGGGGTGTGGTGGCCTTGTTAGCAGAAGGAGCACATCAGTGTCAAAGATGTGAGAGCTCTTCTGCTGGCTCTTCAGGCCTTTCATCTTCTTTTTTCTCCAGGGCCTCTCAAGGTGTTCACAGACAGTATCATAGTGATGTGGTATATCAACAAACAGGGAAGAACGAAATCTTATCTTCTTTGGCGGTTGGCACTTCAGGTATGGGATCTTGCTGTGAAGTATCAGGTGATACTTTTGGCAGTTTATATCCCTTCTAGTCAGTACATTGTGGAAGACACTCTGAGCAGGTCCTTCACTCAGTCCCACGAATGGATGCTTCACAAGGATGTCTTTCTGGACATTATCCACCAGTGGGGTACTCCTCAAGTGGATCTTTTTGCCTCTTCTCTGAATAGACAACTTCCTCTTTTTTGTGCCAGAGTCCCACGTCCTCTGGTGTGGAAGGTAGATGCCCTCTCATTTTCTTAGAAGGGGATGTTTCTTCATGCACCCTCCCATTCCGAAAGTCCTATTCAAGATTCAACAGGATGCTCGTAAAATCGTGTTGGTGACTCCCTTTTGGCTGTGACAGCACTGGTTACCTCTACTTCTGCATCTAGCCAGGGGCAATCATCACAAGTTACGTCACAGGGTGGATCTAATCACACAAGACAAGGGGTCTCTCATCCATCTCCACCTGTCCATGCTTCATCTGACACTGTGGTCAATAGGATTTTGATTCCTCACAGACATCTTTTTTCTGAGGACATGATGCAAGTCCTGCAGGAGGCCAGGAAACCTACTGTTAGGAAATGGAAGAGGTTTTCTATTTGGTGTCTCTCTTATAACCTGAGCCCACTTACTGTTGATGTTCCTTTGTTTCTCTCTTGTTTGTGTGAGTTGCTCAATGCTGGTTTGGCCTATTCTTCTATTAAGATGTACTTATCACCTACCTCTACTTGCCTGCGTTTTTTTCCTCCTTTAACTTGTAGATTTGAGATTAAACAATTTCATAAATCTGTCCTTAATATTACACCTTCCAGGAAGCCTGTTCCTCCTCCCTGGAATCTTAATTTTGTTTTGGAGAAGTGGACTCAGGCTTCTTTTGAGCCTGTTCCTTCAATTTTCGTGCTACATTGTCCCTGGAAGACTGTTCTTTTGCTAGCTCTTACTTCTGCCAGATGGGTGTCTGAGTTGCAGGCTCTTATGGCTTCTCCTCCTTTTTTGGTCTTTCATGAGGACTGGGTGTCCATGCACACTAACATTTCTTTTATGCCTATGGTGGTTAATGAGCTATTACTGAATCTGCCTACTTCTTTCCCTTGTCTGCAATCTTACAGTGAGAGGATGCTGCATACTTTGGACGTGCACAGGCAACTCAGGGTTTATTTGGATAAGACTAAGGATATTGGAACATCTGAACAGTTTGTTTCTTTTCATCCTAGATCTTTGGGACTTGCTGTATCTAAGCAAACTATTTCTTCTTGGATTTCTAAGGCTATTTCCTTTTGTTACACTTTTCATGGCAAGAGCCTTCCTTCTTCAGTTAAGGCTCATTCTACTAGAGCTGTGGCTTCTTCGGGTGCTTTTTTTCAAGGGCTTAGAGACTAATTTTATTCTTGAGCAAGCTACCTGGACTTCTGTGCATACCTTTACTAAGCACTACAAGTTGAATGATATTTCTAAAGCTAAGGCTGGTTTTGCTAATGTCATTTGTCATGGCTTTTTAGGGGGCTCTTCTGTGCCTTCCCCTCCCAAACTTCTTCTTGAGCTTTGGCACTCTCCCATCTGTTAAGAATACTGCAGCAGTGAATGTAAGGACATTGTACAGTTGTGTAAAATCTTACCATAACAGTAGATGTCCTTGCCTTCACTACTACAGTATTCGCTCCCTCCTTCCACCCCCCCCAAGTCTTTTGCCTTCGTGGATGTACAAGTTACCTGTTGGGTTTCTTGGACTGTGTTCCTAATTGAGCATTTATTTCTGATTATGGTAGGCCTGAGCATCACCTTTATGCCCCACGCTATGCAAAGAGCATTTGGGTGACGTTCAGCATACCTTTTAAACACAACAAGAAGTCTTTGGTAAACTGGCCAGGCTTCCACGGCAGGGAATCCCATCTGTTAAGAATACTGCAGCAGTGAAGGCAAGGGCATTTACCATTATGGTAAGATTTTACACAACTGTACTTTATAGGTGGGGTCTGGAATTTGACTTGCAACAATGTGAATGTATCTGGGGACCTAAAAGGGAAAATAAAACAAAAGAGGGTAGATTTCTGAAAAAAATTATGAAAATATTTGGTACAGAAGATGTTAATTCAGTAGTACGAACTCAGAGAGAATTTATATATTATTCTCCAAGGTAAAATAACTGGGCTAGACTAGCTAGAAATTATATTTCACAGGAACATGTACATATTTAAATGAGAGCTTTGATACACATCCAATAACTGTTTCAGATCATGTGCCAATAAGAGCTAACATAAAAATGCAGGCTAATGAAGTAAAATGAGATAATGGCGCTTTCACACCTACCTGTTTAAAACAGAAGAATTTAAGGAATGGGAAGTGAAAATTATTTGTGGATTATTAGGGAAGATAGAAATTACTCCAGAAGTTATAGCTGGATGAAAATGGGTTTTAAAAACAGGGTAGAAACCAAAGAAAAATGGTTAAGAAGTACCAAGAATTATTTAGAGGTGCTAACAAAGGTTAAAGTATTACGGAGTAAGGCAACTCTCCCAGAAAAGAACAGGTGCAACTGCAGAGTGCTACAGAGAAAATAAGGGAGTACCTGTATAATATTCATGAGTTTAGAAAGATTGCTGTTAAAGTAACTTTTTGTTAATAACTCCAGAGCACAAAAAATTTTTAGCACAGCCAATTAGGCAATAGAAAGTAGAAAGGGTTGTTGTCAAACTTAGGGAGGCTGTAACAAGAAAAATAACCATAGATCCTGTAGTGGAGTTAGAGAGAGTTCAGAAGTATTATGAAAATCTGTATAAAGCATAGAAATTGGAAAATTAAGAGAAAGTACAGAAGGAAATATTACAGAAGACTTCAATATGCCAAAGTTAGAGGTAGATGAGGCACAACAACTAACAGTTAAGATAGGAGGATATGAGATAAAAACATTGATGTATAACCAGTCTGCAGAATAAATAAACCTGCTGTCTACTGGTGGGTCTTGATGCAAAGAAAGCATTCAGCTTTCAGAAAGTGAGCTGGGATTTTATGATTATGGCAATTTAAGGATATAATTGGATATAATTGGTATGGTAATCAAGAAAAGATGGATTTATTTGCAGCCAATATTATTTTGTACCTGATAAAACCAAAAAAGGACATCTCATTGTTGTGGAAAATTCTGAGACAGTTCCAAGTTTTTTTTTTTTCAGGATGTAAAATTAATAAAGATAAAAAAAGGGCTATAGCTGTAAACTATGTAACTATACATGAATTTGTTCAGCAATACTCATGTTTATGGGGACATGATAAAATGAAGTGTTTAGGAGTATGGGTTAAACAGATTCTGTTATGGCAACTGAGGATATGTGGGAAGATACTAAACAGAATACAATGCAAAAACTGAGAAACTGGGAGCTATTGTGTATGGGTATGGATAGCAAGAAACAAGCAGTAAAATGTTTTTAGACCCTTTAGTTTTATATACAGGTCAGGCATATTTTTTATCAAAGAGGAGAAGTTGTGGATAGTAATTAATAAAGAGTTGAAGGATTTTGTGTGGGAAGGGGAAAAAGGCTTAGGATTACCCAATTTGAAGGGATATTTTAGAGCTACAGTTAAGGCTCTTATACGTAACAGAAGCAGAAAGCTACAATTCAAAGTGCAAAGGAATGACGATGAAGCAAGAAGGAAATTAAAAAAATAAGGAGAGAGTGGGATTTTAGATGCAGATCCATAAGGTAAATAACAACAGTCATACAAATACGATACAATACCATTGCTGTTGGTTCTTGATGCAGAGAAAGCATTTTGCAGAGTAAGCTGAGATGTTATGAGTAGGGCAACGAAAGAATTTGGTTTTCCTGATACAGTAATAATGTTAATATTACATTATATTAATAAAGTACCAGAAAGTATACTAAGAACTAAACCAGCATGGGAATAGACAAGGGAGATTCTGCTGATAGGAATGACTGCAATTAGGGTATAGAGAATAGGCAAGAGGGGGGTGGAATTCACTGGAGAAAACAGGCAAAGAGACCAAGGTATTGGAAACAAATAATTAGAAAGGGAAAGGAAATAGAATGGGAAGAGGCCAAGAGGACATTTAGACTGCAGGCTAGAGACTGCCTTCCCTGTCAGGGATTGATGTCAGAATGTAGGTAAAGAGAAAGGCATAGGGTGATCATGAGTGAAACACCTAGTCTGGTTGAGATTTTAGTAGAATCTAGAATAGATGGTGCTGTTAAAAAAGAGATAATTAGTAGGGTATATAAAATGTTGCACAATAACTATAGGAATCAATCAGTGGAGGTCAGAAAAGATTGGGTAGAGAGATTAGATAAACAATTCATAAAGAAACAATGGGAGGAGATATGCATGGTTCACAAATTTGCAACACATTCTAGAAAATGTAGTATTTTTGCTTGAAAGTGTTTGCTTAGGTACTTTTACACCCAAAGCAGACTCCAAAGAAGTTTTCCTCAGGTAGATGGCAAATGTTGAAGGTGTGATGGGAAGAAAAGGGTACCAGGGAGCATATGTTTTTGAAGTGTAACGAGCTCGCAGAATTTAAAAATTATCTCCAGAGTACTTTCTCTGGAGTAAAGCAAATGAGTGCAATTAAGGAAATGATTTTTTGAGCTGGGATACAGGATCTGAATTGCCTAGACATAGTAAGGCCTCGTTAAGTTTAATTATGGTGGTTGCTAAAAAAAAAAAATTACTAGAAAATGGAAATCAAGGTCTAAAGCAACTGTACGTGAAGTGGTGAATATTGTAACAGAGCTAAAAGAACAGGAAGTGGGATCTTTAGAAAAGGGCAGTTGCAAATTACTTAGGAAAAAATGGAAATTTTAGGGACGATACATGCAGAAAAACTTTTTGGAGGAAGAATGAGGTTTAAGAAAAGGCAAGAATTGAATAGTTTATGTAATGTTGAATTGATTTATTTTATTGTATATAAGAATATATGAGATATAATTGATGTGGACATCCTACAGAAGGGCTTCAGTTGAGACAGATGCCTGGTGTCAGAGTCATGACCTTAAGCTCAATGCCAAAAAGTGCAGTGTCATCCCCTTTGGTAAAACCTCTGTACCCATGAACTACCACATAGGCAGCAATCTACTTAACACAGAATGTGTGATAAGAGACCTTGGGACCCAGGTGGACAGTAGTCTCTCCTTTGATAGTCACATCGCCACAGTAGTCAGGAAATCCTTCTACATGGCACACCTCATCATAAAAGGGTTCTCATCCAGGAAAAAAAAGGTCATTGTTCCCCTCTACTCGACACTCATTAGACCCATGATAGAGTACAACGCCCCTTTTGGAATGTACCTCACAAGACATCTGCAGCAGCTGGAAAGGCCACAGAAGTACCTGACAAAGAGGATTACTGGCCTTAAACAAATGCCCTACACTGACTGTCTCAAAAAACTCCAGCTTTATTCCGTAGCATATCGCCTACTCCGAGGTGATCTCTGCCTAACATATAAAGCTATGTCAAACCCAGAGCTGTTGGACATGCTACACCTAAAGAAATCCCAATCCCTCCGAGCTACATGCTCTAGGGACCTAAACCTTGTCACCCCAATAAACAGGACATGCTGGAGGGATAGATTCCTGTCCCAGAGACTTCCCATACTGTGGAACAGGCTACCCATCTATGTCAAGCAAAGTTCTTCATTAGCACTCTTCAAGAAAAATCTTGATGAGTGGATGGGAAATAGGAAGTACACCCCGGGGATCACTTCTGTGTCTCTGCTTGAGAGTGGTACAGGAAAATAACTTTCTTGGGTGGCGTAAGCCAGTGAACCTTCTTGGCTAGGCTTACATAGGCCCTTGGGCCGATAGCCTAGTAACTACCTATGAACCTATAATGTTTGTAAATGTGGAGTTGTTAATATGGTTTGTTAACTTTTATATAAAATAAGTTTGCCGTGTCACAAGGAATAATTAAATAAAGGTATTAAAAAATTAACAGTTAAGATAGGAGGAAATGAGATAAAACAATGGCATATAATCAATCTGAAGGAAAGTCTTCAGGAAAAGATGGTATTCCTGTCGAAGTTTAGAAGCTAGGAGGGAAGAAAGCCATTAAAATCTGGAAGGTTTAGTTTAGCAGTCTTTTAAAAGGAAGGGAATCACCAACACCGTGGAAGAAATCTGTGTTGACTTTAATACCTAAAGAGGGTAAAGACCCATCGGACCCAGCTTCATATAGACCAATTTCAATTTTAAACCTTGATTATAAAGTGGTTATGTCTATAATCACTAAAAGAATGACAAAGGTGTTGACAGAATTGATAGATATGGATCAGTATAGTTTTCTGGAGGGGAGGCAAACATTTGACAACGTTAATAGAACAATTATGATCCAGAGGGAAGCAGAAAACAAGAAAATACCATTGCTGTTGGTGGTTCTTGATGCAGAGAAAGCAGAAAGCATTGTACAAAGTAAGCTGTGATTTTATGAGTAGAGCAATTGAAGCATTTGCTTTTCCTGATACAATAATAATGTTAATTAAGAGGATATATGAGGGATTTGAAGTAAAAATTAAAATGGGATAGTTCCTCTCTGATAAATTGTGTCTCAACAGAGGAACCAGGCAGGGGTGTCCTCATTCCCCTTTGTTATTTGTGTTTTGTTTAGTGCCATTCGAAAAGAAAGTAAGGAACTCTGAAATTCTAGGATGTAATTAGTATGGTAAACAAGAAAATATGGCTTTATTTGTAGATGATATTATTTTCTACCCAGTTAATCCAAAAAGGGACTTTTCGGTGTTGCAGAACATTCAGAGACAGTTTCAGGTCTTTTCCTGATATAATATCAATGAAGATAAAACAAAGGCTATAGCTGTAAACTATGCACCCATACATTAACTGGTTCAGCAGTACCCATATTTGTGGAGACATGATAAAATAAAGCATTTAGGAGTATGGATTGAAAAGGATACTGTTATGACAGGTAAGGATATATGGGAAAAACAACTAAACAAAAGGTAATAACTGAGAAACTGGAATGTCTTTTTAATGGGTATGGATTGCAAGATACAAACAGTGAAAATGCGTTTAGGTTGTGGGCAGTAATTAATAAAGATTTGAAGGATTTTATCTGGGAGGGAAAGCAAGCAAGGCTGAAATTGGAAAAGTTGATCTTTCCAAAAGAGCAAGGTGGATTAGGATTCCCTGATTTGAATGGATATTTTAGAGTTGCACAGTCAAGGTTGATATTTATAACTCAAGCAGAAAGCTGTAATTCAAAGTGGAAGAGATGATTATGTGGCACAAAATAAGGAGAAAGTGGGATTTTGGATGCAGATCCTTAAGGTGAATAACAACAGCCTTACGGAATATTGTATTCATAAAGTAGCAGAAAGTATTGTAAAAACTAAGCCAACACAAGAAAGGAGATTTTGCCGATACTGATGACTTCAATTAGGCATACAGAGAATAAGCAAGAGGAGATGAAATTTGCTGGAGAAAACTGGCAAAGGAGCCAAGATATTGGGGCATATAACTAGAGAGGGAATGGTAATAGAATGGGAAGATGCCGAGAAAACATTTGGATTCCAGGCTAAAGACTGTCTTCCTTTTTAGGGATTGATATCAGAGTTTATGCAAATGGAAAGGGATAGGCAAATCCTAAGTGGAAGACCTGATATATTAGTGTTTTTAGTTGATTCTAGAGAAGAAGCTGCTGTTAAAAAGGGATAATTATTAGGGTATATTAAATATTGCTTGATAACTGTAGGAATCAATCAAAGGAGGTTAGAAAAGATTTGAAAGAGATTTGATACGCAATTCACAGGGAAATGATGGGAGAATGTATATATGCCTCCCATGTATCCAACAAAGTCTAGAAAATTTAAGATTTTTTCTTGAAAGTGTTTGCATAGGTATTTTTATACCCCAAGTGGATGTCAAAGAATTTTTCCTGAAGTAGTTAGTAAATGTTGGAGGTGTGATTGGGAAGAAAGAGGCAACTGGGAGTATATGTTTTGGGAGTGTAATGAGCCATCAGACTTTAAAAATTCCCTACAGAGTACTCTCTCAGAAATATTGGACGAACAAATAGATGTAATTAAGGAAATTATTTATTAAATTATTACTTAACATATAGGCATACATACATTAACAGAAAAAAAAGCATTTTAACATTTTTCCATTTAAATACAATATACATCACATATATTTTCATTGCTACTATCATCATTCAAACATTACAAATAATTGCTGACTTTGTGCCTTCCTTTAAACCTCACTCCTCCTCTTCCTGAACATTATTATGCATATATGGTTCCTGTAATTTGCTCCTTCCTTTTTCTAAAAATCACTCTTCCCCATCTTTTATCTCTTTTATAATATTCAGTACCTAAAGTACAATTGCTGTAGACTTTGATTTCCATTTTCTAGTAATTGCATTTTTGACAACCAACCCAGTTAAACCTAATAAGGCTTTACTTTGACTATGCAATTCGGATCTTGTATCCAAGCTCAAAATAATAATTTCCTTACTTACAGCCACTCGCTCACCCAGTATTTCTAATGGAGTACTTTGTAAGGAATTTTGAAAATCTGCCAATTCATTACACTTCCAAAACATATGTTCCTAGTTCGCTCTTTCTTCCCCATCACACCTCCAACATTTGCTATCTAGCTGAGGAAAAAAATTTTGAAGTATGCTTGGGGTATAAAAATACCTCTGCAAACACTTCCAAGCAGAGACCCTAAGGCTTCTAAACTTGGTTACATACTTGGGAACCATACATATGTCTTCCCATTACTTTCTTGTAAATAGCTTTTCCAATGTCTCTTCCCAATCTTTTCTAACCTTCTCTGATTGATTCTTATAGTTACCATGCAATGTTTTATATGCCCTACTAATTATCCTCTTTTAACAGTTGCTTTTATTCCAGATTTAGCTAAAAGCTCTACTGGAACTCCCAAATAAATTATTTCAATTCTTTATTAATTATTGTCCACAACTTCTCCTCAGGTTGATAAAAGTATGTCTGACCTGTATGCAAGGCTTAAGGGACTAAAACATTTTCATTGCTTGCATCTTAATATCCATATACATAAACATAAATAAGAGTTTTGACTTTCTCAATTTTTGCATTATCTTTTGTTTAGTCTCTTCCCACATAACCTTAGCTGCCATAACAGAAGACTTTTTAATCCATACTCCTGAATACTTCATCTGTCATGTCTCTCTCTCTCTCTATATATATATATATATATATATATGGGTATTGATGAATCAAGTTGTGTGTGGGTACATAATTTACAGCTATATCCTTTGTTTTACCTTCATTAATTTAATATTCCAGTATGATTTAAAATTGTGTCATAATGTTCCACAAATCTGAGATGCCCTTTTCTGGATTTATCAGGTGTAAAGTAATATCATCTGTGAAATAAAGCCAACTTTTCTTGATTACCATACTTATTATATCCTTGAATTTCTGAGTCCCTTATTTTCTCTGCCAAAGGCTCTAAAAATAAAGCAAATAAAGGGAAAAGCAGACACTCCTGCCTGATTCTTCTGTTCAAAGTTGGCTTATCTGAGAGGAACCCTCCCACTTTAATTCTTGCCTCCAGTCTTTCATATATCCTTTTAGTTACAGGTGTGCACCACTTAACATCCTTCCTCACAACGTCCAGCTGCATTTACATCCATACTGTACAAGTGAACATAAATGCGATCTGCCATTGTGCAGACAGAAGTTATGTGAAGCACAATACACAGTATAGGGTGTTCGCTTAATGTCCGCTCTGCTTAACGTTCTGTGGGCTAGAACCTATCCTGGATATTAAGCTGCATATACCTGTAACCCTATTTTTGTGTCAGGGAATGCAAATGTTTTCAATGCCATTCTCATAAAATCCCAGCTTACTCAGTCAGATGCTTTGTCTGCATCATGACCTACAAACAACAGAGGTATTTTCTTATATTCTGCTTCCCACTGGATCATCATTGTTCTATTAATGTTGGCAAATGTTTGTCTGCCCTCCACAAAGCCACACTGATCCAAGTATATCATTTTGGCAACACATTTGCTATTCTTTTAGCTAGTATAGACATAAACACTTTATAATTATGGTTTATAATTGAAATCAGTCTATATGAAGCTGGGCCTTAAGGGCCATTGCCATCTTTAGGTAACACATTCACCACAGCTTTCTTCCAAGATGTTGGCACTTCCCCTCCTTTTAAAGTATTGTTTAACAAAGTCTTCCAGATATCTTCTTCCATCCTAATTTACAAACATACACAGGAATGCTATTTGTTCCTGGAGAATTTTTTGTAGATTAATTATGCATCACTGTTTTTATCTCATCACTTCCTATCTTAACTGTTAGTTATTAAGCCCCTTCTACCTCTGACCTTGGCATAATTAGGTCTTCCATAAATATTTAAATTTGTACTCATTCTTGATTTCCACATTTCTCTGATTTATGCAAGTTTTCATAAAGTGTCTGGAATATAGGGCAGTGTAGTGGTGCAGCGGTTAGTGTTGTCATCTCACAGCAAGAGGTTCTCCGGTTCGATTCTGGGCTGGGGTGCCTTCTGGGCAGAGTCTGCATGTCCTCCCTGCATTCATTTGGGTTTCATCTGAGTGCTGTGGTTTCCTCCTGCATTCCGAAGACATGTGTCTTGAGCATTTTTCCCCGGGCCTCTGCTGAAAATGGTTTCTGTTCCAGTTGGACTTTCCCAGTAAACAAATGTTAAATAAAAATAAATAACAAATATCTCTAAAAGCATTACAGGATCTCTGGTTATTTAAAGAAATTATTTCTTGAGGTGGGATATAGGCTGAATTGCCTAGACATAGTAAAGTCTTGTTAAGTTTAATTCTGGTGCCCGCAAATAAAAGGAAAAAAAAAAATTACTAGAAAATGGAAATCAGTGGAAGTCTAAACGAACTGCATTTGAAGTACTGAAAAAAGTAGCGGAGATAAAAGAACTGTGGATTTGTTAGAAAAGGGTAGGAGCAAATTATATAGAAAAAATGGAAATTGGAGAACAATACATGCAGAATAATGTTTTGGAGGAGAAATGAGGTTCAAGGGAAGGCAGAAATTGAGCAATTAATGTAATATTGTATTTATGATGATTATACAAAAAAGTATGAAATGAATAATGTGTGTTTAACTGGGAACACGTTAATATGGTTTGATGTGAAGTTGCTGTATCTTGTCGTTCATTCTTACAGATGGGTTCGGAGCTGATCCTCGGCTCCGACTTGGCCAATTACAAAGCTCGAGGTGTTCAGACAGCTCAAAGCCAAGTCCCTATCCCATGATGCACTTTGTGTTACCTCAGATCTAGTTTGCCACTGCAACAGATTGGAGGATACTTCAGGGCTCGGGCCAGTAGAGTTTTCTTCTTTAAGAAATTGTCTCTTAAAAGACTTAATTATAGCTTATTAAGTTTCCTTTCCATTTCGACGTATTTGTAGGATTTGTAGAACTAGTTTGTTTGATATTTTTCAAAGCCTTTCTATAGCTCCTTTGGCCGTCATTTTATTAGACCTTTATTATCTCCCTTCCCATATTCTGGTGTGCCTTTACATTTAAAACGTAAGAGGAGTGTTTTATTAGAAACTTTAGTAGTTAGACGTTTACTTAGAATTGTAGAGCCCATTTTAATTTAGGGGATAGTTAGTGTTTGAAAGCTTGCATTAGAATAGTTGTGTATTTGTTGAATATAGTTTCTCTTTGAGATATTCATATTGGTAATTTAAACAGGTTTTTTCTTGTGTGCATTTATATTAATAAATAGTTACTTATGCCTTTCCAAGAGAAGGAAAAACAACCCAAATCAGAGTTCAAAAAATGCCCAAAGTGTGGACAGAAAATGTCTGTGACTAATGGTCACGCTAACTGTGTTTATTGTTTGGGTGCTTTACACTTGCAAGTGTAAAGCACCCAAACAATAAACACAGTTAACGTGACTGATGGTCACGTTAACTGTGTTTATTGTTTGGGTGCTTTACACTTGCAAGAGAGCTGCTCCATCTGCCATTCTTTCAGTAGCCACGTTCTACAGGAAAGAAAGAAAAAGTTGATTGACGGAGGGTTATTAAAATCCTCTTTTCAATCCTCTTTTCAAGAAGCATTGAGTGATCATGCTAAAACATCGTCTCCCAAAATCTACCAAGTCATGGAAATCGACATCCTCGCTGCATAGCATTTTGGCTCCAACATCACCAAAAAAATTATCGACGTTGGCTACACAGCCTTCAGAGCCAGGTGTCGTAACTTTTCAGAGCCGGTCCCCAGTCCTGGAACCGGTTTCCGCAGTGTGGAAATCACCAATTTTGCAATCTGTGGCATCATTGATCCATTCATCTCGGTCCTCAATAAGTCTATCTGATTTGGATGTGGATCATATTGTGCAGGAGTTGTTACAGGCATTTGCCAAATTATCGGTTCCGACCCAAGTGGCTTCGGAACCGATAGCTGTTCCTCCATCTACTTCTTTTCCTCCTCTGAGCCAAACCGGTATTTCTGAACCAGAGGGGTTGGAGCTGATGATCGTGGAGCCTTCGGAACCGATGCCTGTTCCAGTGCCATCGGTGCTGACTGCTCAGACTTCCTCGGTGCCTATCAAGGGGTCTAGGAGCCGACACTCGCCGGTCAGGTCCGGGGAGGACAGTCGGACCGATCTTTTGGCACTGACTTTACCTCTTGGAGCTTCGGCACGAATGAGTGTGGCTCCTACCTCTGGATCGGAGCCTACTGTTTCTGCGCCGAGGGAATCATCTGCTTCTTCTGACCTAGGGGTGCCTTTGATGCCATGAGGAGAGTAATGTCCCCCAGGACATCCACAACTTCAGGACCAACTACCTCCTCCCCTAAAACACCTGTGTTTACATACACCACACCGATCCCTTTGAAGTGTAGAGACCCTGAGCCTCAGGAAGCCCCACTGGGCGGACCCTGCTTTTCCGAGACCTCACCAGAAGCTCCCACTGATGAGGTTCCCAGGAAGACAATATGCAAAAGGAAGCATCTAGACTCCCTGCAGGAATCTGTCACCTCAGACACTGACTTGGATGAGTCAGAAGGGTCCCCATGGTCCCCCTCAGAGGATATCTCATTTACAGATATCTTGGAAATCGTAAAGCAGAGGGGTGGCTGGAAGCCCACCAACCTTAGTGATTGATTATGAGTCAGTCCTCCTGAAAGGTTTTGGGTCTCAGCCCTCCACCTCTTGGGTGTCTGCTCCCTTCGCTGAGCTTATGGACCTGGTCTCATGAAGGGCGTGGGAGTCTCCGGACACCATGGAGCCTGTCCCTCGGAGGCCTAACAAATTTATTTCTTCTCCTCAGTATAAGACTTTTCTCACCAAGGAAGTGCCTGTTGATGCCATGGTATTGGCGGCAGCCACCAAAAAGGAGATGTCAGAAACTTCTTCATCTGTTCATCCTCCTAACAGAGATTCTAGGATCATGGATAGATATGGGAAGCGCATGTTCAGTTCACCGACTTTTGCCATGCAATCATTGAACTACCTTACACATTTTACGAGATTGCAAAGAGATCTCCTAAAAGAGCTTGGAGATACTCTACAGGTTACAGTAGCTGAGGGAGTTGCAGACAAGGTTGCTTCCCAGTTTGCTACTCTTAATTCCATAGTAAACTCTTCCATGCGTCTGATCTCACATGCAGCTGATGGAGTGAGTAGGGCAGCGGGTACAGGAATTGCTCTTAGGAGACACTTCTGAATGCGCTTATGTTCCTTTGTGGAGCCCTTTAAGTCATCCTTTGTGAACACCTCTTTTGATGTTTCGTCTCTTTTCAGGCCCAAAGTAAAGGAAACTTTTACCAGATGTGAACAGGAAGGAAAGATTGCCTGCCATCAGAGTCCATTTTTCCACCCCCACTAGACCCTTCCCCAAAGGTCAAAAGGGAGGAAAGATGTGGTTCCAAAAAACCCAAGGAGCCTTGCAGGACACATGTGGTAAACCCCCCTCCAGGGGCAGAGGGGGGGGTAATAATGGAAGATGCCGCTCTAGCAGCTGAGGGGGTCCGCAGAATCAGGGTGACAGAGATCAGTTCTTTGGGAAGCCCTACAAGCGCTCTTGAAAGGAGGCCCGACTGTCCAACTCTGGAGGCAGTTGGGGGTCACTTATCTTTGTACCCAGACGCCTGGCTAAAAATAAATGACAACTGGGTACAAAGCATAATATCCACAGGATATTTTATTCCCTTTGCCACTCCACCATCCTTGATAACAAAAATCCTTGACATTCCACCCGATTGCAAGGAACAAGCAACCATAGAGGTCCAAAGGTTGCTAGAAAAAAGAGTCATCTGACCGGTCCCCGCAGACCAGATAGAATCCGGAACTTACTCAAGATTCTTTTTAGTTCCAAAAAAACCAGGGGACTGGATACCTATTTTGGACTTCAGCAGACTAAACAGATCTATCAAGAAGAAGAAATTCCGGATGGTCATGCAACAGTTGATACTTCCCTTTTTAGGGAAAGACAATTGGCTGTGCTTGATAGATCTCCAGGATGCGTACTATCACATAAAAATGGCCAGACCATCCAGGGATCATCTGCACTTTAGGCTGGAAGCCAGTCACTACCAGTTTCGAGCCCTGCCCTTTGGACTCACTACATCCCCCAAAGTGTTCACCAAATGTATGTCAGTGGTCCCGGCTCACCTGAGGCATTTGAGATTCCAGGTGTTTCCGTACTTAGACGATTAGCTCCTCACCGCCACCACCAGGCATCAGCTTATACAAGCCAGGGACGCCATGCTTATTCTTTGCAATCAACTGGGGATTACCATAAATTCAGAAAAATCTGCCTTGTCGCCATGGCATCATATCGTTTTTATCGGTGCAGATGTGGACACTACCACCACCACTTTAAAACTTCCTTCAGAAAGGATATCGGTACTTCGACAACAAATTCTGAACCTCCTATTGAGAGACAAGGTACCAGCCTCAGATGTGCTAAAATTGTTGGGACAATGGCGGCTGCAATCATAACAATTCCCTTGGGTCGTATGCACATGCGGATTCTACAATGGCTCCTGTTCATGCAATGGTCCTATCAAGAACTCCCAGTGTCACATCTGATCATTCTAACAAACTCCTGCAAAAAGGATCTTCAATGATGGTTGACCTCTCTCCAAGTAAGGATAGGTTGTCCTTTTATCCTGCCCTCACTATTGGCCACTGTGACCACAGATGCTTCCTGATCGGGTGGGGGGACATTTTCAGTTAAGAACAGCCCAAGGCACATGGAGCGAACAAGAGACACATCTGCATATCAATCTCCTGGAGATGAGAGCTGTACTCTTAGTGTTGCAGTACTTTCAGGACTCTCTTCCTCTGGGGACAGTTGCAATTCAGGCGGGCAACATGTCGGTGGGCTGGTACACGGGTTCCCAAACTGTGCGCAGCGGCACCCTGGGGAACCGTGGCTTCCTCACAGGGGCGCCGCTAATCTTAGCAGCTGATTTGTCAGATAAGTGCCTGTATGAGTGTGTGTGTGTGTCTGCGTGTGTGAGTGAATGCGTGCATGAAAGCAAAAGAGTCTGTGTGTGTGTGTGTGTGTGTGTGTGTGTGTGTGTGTGTGTGTGTGTGTGTGTGTGTGTGAGTGTGTGTGTGTGAGATCGGGAGAGTGAGAGTGACGTGTGAGTGAATGCAGGAATGAATGAAAAAGTGGCTGTGTGTGTGTGTGTGTGAGATCACGAGAGTGAGAGCGATGTGTGAATGAACGCAGGTATGAATGAGGAAGTGACTGTGTGTGTGTTTGATTGGGAGAGAGTGAGAGCGATGTGTTAGTGAATGCAGGAATGAATGAAGAAGTGACTCTGTGTGTGTTTGATTGGGAGAGAGAGAGAGCAATGTGTGAGTGAATGCAGGTGTGAATGAAGAAGTGGCTGTCTGTGTGTGTGAGATTGGGAGAGAGAGAGAGAGAGAGATGTGTGAATGAATACAGGTGTGAATGAGGAAGTGACTGTAGGTGTGAGATCGGGAGAGTGAGAGCGATGTGCGAATGAATGCAGGAATGAATGAAGAAGTGGTTGTGTGTGTGTGTGTGTGTGATCGGGAGAGTGAGAGCAATGTGTGAATGAATGCAGGTATGAATGAGGAAGTGACTGTGTGTGTGTTTGATCGGGAGAAAGTGAGAGCGATGTGTGAATGAATGCAGGTATGAATGAGGAAGTGACTGTGTGTGTGTTTGATGGGTGGCACTCTCTTCAGAAGTATTTGTACTAGCTTGTGTAGATTAGGGTAAGGCTGGATCAGTCAGGGTTGAGAAGATAATTTATGGAAGACCAGAGAGACTTTGGATTGCTGTGGTTTTGTTGTATTTTTGTAGTAAACCTTTTTTGCCTAGTTTAACTTGGCATTTAGTGTGGTTCCTAAGTTCTTTTCAATGCTGGGGATTAGACTGATTTTTATTTGTGGTCCAAATCTTCCAGGTGTCATCCCTTAATTTCATATGTTTAGTGCTTCTAGTTAGCCAAGAAGCAGGGCTCGATTTGGCCTGTTTTGTTCTGAAATGGCAAATGTATTTAGAATACTTAGGAATGTCATGCTCAATTTGGATGTAGCTGTCTTCTAGTGAGAAACAAAGTAGATTACACCAGTTACAGTATTTTAGGTACAAGATAAAGCTGTCTTTATCAAACTTTATGAGGTTATGGGCTGTGCTGAAATGATGGTATTTATGGGTGTTAATTTTCTAATGTCAAAAAATTGCAGATGGTCAAATAAGAGTGTCAGCTAGTGTTCTTGATTAGATGATGTTTTGGAGAGTAAGAAAGAATCCAGTTTATGCTGGTTCCCTTATTTTTGTTGTATCTGTAGTGGGTGGGGATTAGCTGAGAGAAGCTATACAGGTTTATATAATTTATGGAGTTTTCAGAGTCAAAAAGTCACGTAGTTTTTTTTTTTTTTGTGCGGCATGCTGGATGTGGCCAAGTTGAAAAGATCTTCTGCTGTACAGCTATTGTTCCCATGCGGTAAATATGGGCCAATTACGCATAGCGATTTTTTATGGCTAAGTTTAAGGAGCGAGATGAGAACTTTTGCCTTATTAAATTGCAGGGGGTTAATGGATGAATGTTCAAGCTGAAAAGAATTTTTGAAAATCATAGAAACTCTTCCAGCTTTTTTTCCTGTAGATTGCTTGAGTGTTTAAGGGACAGTAGTGTGAGTTTTTAAAACATGTTTGTCACTAAACAGTGTTTGGAGGACCCTTTTAATACTTTGAGACTTAAGGCTTGAATGACATGTTATTAGAATAACTCTTGTACTAGGATCCCTTGTCTTGTACTTGAGCAGCTGTTCTTTTGGTCTGAATAGCTAATTCTACAGCTCAGTCAAATTCTCTGACAAATTGACCCTGAGGAAGGAAAGTTCCCTTCAGTTGTGTGTCTCTCTCTCACAATGGAATAAATGTGGTTGTGTTTTAAGATTTGCTGTAAATGACACACTTTTTGGTGTAGCCACAACGATTACAGTTTCTTTGGAGATGCCTCTCTCTCTCTCTCTCTCTCTCTCTCTGTGATCTTTACCCCATAAACCTGTTTGTAAGTTTCCATTCTGTATAGTAACCTTGTTATCCAATGATATAACACTTGAAGACAAATACTCCAAGGATAGTTTTTAGAAGGGTGACTGTTATTTATTTGTCTTTGTTTACTGTGGAAGTCTCACTGGGTAGTACCAGTTTTCAGTGGAGGCCCAGGGAGAAAAGCTCCACTTGCTTATGCTGCATTATACTAAGTTCCAATCAAACACAGAGTAATTACATTTCTATTTACATTTATACACAAACAGTAGTTACATTTATAGATTCTAAGATTTTACATAGGTGGAAGTTACTAAAGAGAAAGCACACATGCAACTTACTGGATTGTACAGGCAGCAGTTATGTATAAAATTGTTTTGTCATTTTTAGTAAGAGGATGAGAATATTATGTTTAAGGTGAGTATCTGGGCGTGTCATACAATGAACACAAAGTTAAGTTTTTATTGGAATTTTTGCTCTAAAAATCTGGACAAAGCCTAAAATTATGGGGGAACAAATAGGGACAGATTTTAAATATTGCTCTTACAAACTTAGAAAGTTGATAGAATAATAGGTTTTTCATTAGCTTGAATTATCTGAAGGATGTGGAGTCTTAAACTCAAATGTTTGTCATTATTTAATGACTTCAATCCTCAACTATTTACCAGAAAATACAATTTTTAGAAGGAAAACCAAAAATATGAGGGAAAAATCTGGACATTCTGCAAAAATCTGTACAGTTGAGAGGTCTGAATCACACACACACACACACACAAACACACACACACACACACACACACACACACACACACACACACACACACACAGTCACTTCCTCATTCATACCTGCATTCACTCACACATCGCTCTCACTCTGCTGATCTCACACCAATATGCCACACACCCACTTACGCATTCATTCATACATCCCTCTCACTCTTCCGATCTCACACATACACACACACACACAGTCACTTCCTCATTCATACCTGCATTCATTCACACATTGCTCTCACTCTCCCAATCTCACACATACACACACAGCCACTTCCTCATTCACACACACACACACACAGCCACTTCTTCATTTATTCCTGCATTCACTCACACTCGCTGCAAACTAATAAGCTTAACTGCACAATAAACTGCAAACTGTTCACGGTTTATTTTGCAGCTAAGCTTACTAGTTCGCGGCACCTCTGTGAGGAAGCTGCAGCTCACCAGGGTGCCACAGCGCACACTTTGGGAACCCCTAAAATATGCACTTTATACGCCCTGCAGGGGGCACCTTGGAAAAACCTGGATTCAGCAAGGGAGCCGAGAATCGAAAAAGTTTGGGAACCACTGGTCTGGTACATAAACAGACAAGGAGGAACCAGATCCTACCCCCTTTGTTGAGAGGCCCTAAGAGTATGATGGTGGGCTACCTCCACCCAGCACTTTCTGATAGCAACCCACATCCCAGGGAAATTCAGTGTGATAGCAGACAAACTGAGCAGGGCAATTTTGTTGCCTCATGAGTGGTCCCTCAAAGGAGAAATAGTGGAAAGAATATTCTGCAGATGGGACCAGTCTTGCTGCGATCTCTTTGCATCCCCCATGAACACAAAATGCAGAAGCTATTTTTGCCCTAATCCCCCCTCCAGGAGATGCCCCAAGGGATGCCCTAATACATGATTGGCCCCCAGGTCTCCTTTATGCCTTCACACCAATACCCCTGATACCCAAAGTATTACAGAAAGCTAAAGCCCTGGGAAGGACCATCATTCTTATAGCCCCCACTGGCCTCGTCAGATTTGGTTCCCCTTTCTTCGACCTCTTCTATTGGAAGAGTCTTGGATTCTAGACCCAGTTCCAGACCTTCTGATGCACTTGTCGGGGGCTCTTCATCCTAGCCTTGGATTCTAGACCCAGTTCCAGACTTTCTGATGCACTCGTCGGGGGCTCTTCATCCCTCTTTTCAGTCTCTGAAATTGACAGCTTGGCTGCTCCAATTCCCAGCATAGCCAGGTTCCATAACCTCTCAACTGAAACACAACATATTTTAATATCTTCTCATAAATCATTTACTAGGAAATTATATCTCAGCAAATGGAAGAGATTTTCTATATGGGCTTCTCAAAATAACATTGACCCTTACCTAGCCCCGATTTCCTCCATCCTGGAATTTTTGACTATGCTTTTCAACAAGGGAGTGGCGGCAGCCACCATTTGTGTGCAGCTCGCTGCGATTTCTAATTTTCATCTTGGTACTGAAGACTTAAATGTAATGTCACACAAGCTATCCAAAGCCTTTCTCAAGGGGACTCTCTACCTTTGACCACCCATCAAATCCCCTTATACACCTTGGAATCTAAATTTTATGCTTTCACGCATCATTCTTCCACCGTTTGAGCCAGCTTCTTCATGCAAATTGAAATTTTTGTCTTGGAAGACCGTCTTTTTAGTAGCCATCACATCTGCCCGAAGAGTTTCAGAGTTACAGGGCTTGTCTATTAAACCACCATATTTGATTTTTCATTCTGATAGAGTTTCACTATGAAAAAATCCTTTATTCTTACCTACAGTTTGTACTGAGGCTAACCTTAACCAAACGATAGAATTACTGTTTTTTTCCCCAAACATACCAAATAATTTGGAGTATATGTTGCACAAACTTGATGTTCACAGACAACTTCGATTTTACCTAGATAGAACCAAAGAATTTAGAAGATCTGAACAACTTTTTCTTTCCTTTTCAGACTCCAGAAAAGGTAGCCCTGCGGCAAAAACCACTCTGTCAAAATGGTTGTCAGATTACATTACCTTCACTTATTCAGCTGGCACTATACCTCTGCAACACAAAATAAAGGTTCATTCAACCAGAGCAGTTTCCACATCTTCAACTTTTACTGCCAGGCTACCAATAGATACTATTTGTGCAGCAGCCACTTGCTCAAAACCTCCTACTTTTATCACTCATTACAAAGTCGATAGGGCCTCCAGGAACAGGGCTTCGTTTGGTTCCACTGTCCTGAGAAACATACTCCCGTGAGCCACCCAAGAAAGATGGTACTTGGGACACTACCCATCTGTAAAAATGAACGGTGAGATAGAACAACTTCACATAAAGATGTTATGTACTCACCATAACGTTCCATGTGTGTTGTTCATCTCGCCTTCATTCTTACTTCCCACCCTTCTACCCTCTCTAGGCTTTCTCCAGGACCGAAATTCATGTTTTATCATGGTTTGATTGTCTTTCCTATGGTTTCCTTACCTAAAGAGGGATAGAATGGGATATGGTATTGTTAGAGGCAGCAAACAAAATCTGAGGTAACACAAGGTGCATCATGGGATAGGGACTTGGCCTCGAGCTGTTTGAAGACCTCCAGCTTTGTAGTTGTCCGAGTTGTAGCCGAGGATCGGCTCCGAACCCATCTGTAGGAATGAAGGCGGGATGAACATCTCTCATGGAACATTATGGTGAGTACATAACTTCTTTTTGTTTAATGCATTTATATTTTCCAGCTGTCTGCACATATTGTCTAAACTGTCAATGTACGAAATACTCTGCAGACCTACAATATGTGTGTGATCCAGATGACATAAATATTAAGGAATAATATTTTTGTTGCGCAGTTAATATATATTTTCAGTAGCTTAGTGTGTGTCGTAATTTTTTTTGTTATACTAATCTACACAGTACTACATTGTGTAGCCAGTTTGTATTCAACACAAAGACTCACCAAGGCTGTGACCATTTACTTTTTGTTCCTGCAGTTTGTGTCTGCATACTGTTTTATTGAAACAATTGTTTTAAAGATGCCGTCTACCTTATTCAGTTGTTTCCTCTCTCTATTCTATATTTTTTATAAACAGTACTTTAAATGTTATTCCCTGTGAAACTTTGTGCTTTTTCTGTTCTCATGGCTAAGATACTATGTCTCCTCCATGGTTATTTCCTCCCTTTCATTTCATTTCCACCTGACTGTCCCCTCCAGTAAGTATTCATGTTTGCTCCATATCACTCTCAAACAAATGATTAATTTAAGCCCATAATGCTAACTATTCTCACTACAGTTGCTGAAGAGCTGTACCCTATTAATCAACCAGCATTTATTTCAATTTAAGTTCAACATGGCCTAGCATAACAGTAGGGTATTTACTTTACTACTTAGGATTTCTACTCCATGATTCAGCCAAGTAACACATCATCTGTCCCATTATCAGCCCATCCCATTTCATCACAACCCTTCACTTCACATTTCACTAGTTGAAAGACATAAAGTTTGCCTATCCATTTTGCTCCTTATTAAAAATGTATTTGATCCCATAACATTTTACATTAGTCGATTTTACTACTTAATATCACCCCACAGTCATCATAGCCTGTATTCTGTTATTCAGTTTTAGTTTGCTGGGTACCTTGCATCCCTGTCTTCAGTCCTGTATTCAGCACTGCCCTCTCTTGTAACATCATCCTTTTTTGAAAATTGGGAACACTTCCTTTGTCTGCATTATTTTAATATATGGTACCTGCTACACATCCACATATCTTTCTGTTATCTAAAGTCTCTCTCCCTTGTGGTTGCTCTTTGTGTGAGCTGACTGCTGCTGCTGCTGCTGTTGCTGTAAAGCAGTGACTATCTCCTTAAGGATAGCAACAATTCATTTTCCACTAGGAAAAGGAAATATCTTTAGTGGGTACTGCAACAGTTTAATTCCTTTGACTCTACACCTCCTAATAGCTTCTTGGAATGCAACTTACTTTCGTCTAACAACCATTGAGTAATCTTTGTCTACATATGTCCGACTGCCCCTACGCATCAGTCAGCTGCTTGCTTTCCACAGTAAGGATAAATCATTTTCCTTTTGCTGATATGACTTAAACTGGGTTATAATTGGTCTTGGTGTCCTAAAGCTACTTGTCTGAGGTTGCAGTGTGGTTTTGTTTGCCCTTTTGGTTGTCTTCCTTTGGTATCCCATTACATGTGGCAAGCAGTTTTCTAACATTTTCCAGGTAATCCCGGCATTGTATGGACTCCAGGATGCCATTTTACTGTAGATTCTTCCTCCTTAATATGTTTTCATGGTCTATTAACATCTTTTCTGCAAACTCAAGCCTTGCTTGCACTGCTCTTAACGTAGCATGTTAAGTTCCACATTTTCATCACAGTGTAGTGGATTTTTATCACGCCTCCAGTCATAACCTGCTTATTATCTGTTCGAAACATGGATGCCAAGAAATTTGCTTGAGAGATTTATCTTGGCATCCAGGTTGAGAACACATAATATTTAGTTACAATCCTTGTAGTGCATGGAGATTTATCTGCTCCATGTACTATTATTTACAAAAGAATAAAACAAGCAAACAAAAAAATGCAAAAGCAGTTGGGAAGCACTGTCAAAAGAACAATAGGAAACATCTTTACCTATTCTGTGTCTAATGGAAGCAGTTAGTTCCTAAATATGTGCTGTAGTACTGTAAACAGAAGGAAATAGAGCTGAAATTAAACATTTCATGTTCTGCTGCTGTTTACTGGCTATCACTGTCAGCTTTTTGTACCTAGCACCAGATGTGATCATAACAGTGCATAGGGGGTGCTTAATAATTGTTAAGCACCCTTTGAAATGTGTTAAGATGGGGTCTCTTGCTGGAGTAGTGCTGAAGCAGGGTGTCTTTTAGCTGATATTGGAATAAAATCACAGCACTCTATGCACTACATAATTGTATTGCATCAGCATGCTCAGTTAATGTAGAGTCCAATTCTTGTTGCGTCTTGGAAATATTTTTTATGTAGTCCTTTAGCCTGTTATTCATTTTGTGTTGTTTTTCTTTTGGCTTTTCCCGGTTAGGGGTCGCCACAGCGAAACTCCGGTCCGCTAATGATTGGCTGTAGATTTTTATGGTGCCGAGGTGCCAGCTCAACGCCCAACCTTCAATGAAGGCATGCCCATTCACGCATGTCTTTCGAAAGCTACTCGGCCGCGGGGAGGACATGCAGACTCCACACAGAAGGCACTCTAGCCGAGAATCGAACAGGAGAACCTCTTGCTGTGAGGCAACAACGCTACCCCTGCACCACCGTGGCTTCTGTTATTCATGTTTCAGGACATCTCCTAATCTTCTCCTGTTTCATCTCTGTCTTTGTCTGGTAGGACAACTTGTCAGGTGTCACTAGCTGTAGGTATTCTATTTTATGATCCATCTGGTCTATTTTCTTCACTTTCCCATAGCAGATCAACATGTAAATGATTGTGGATTTTAATGCTCCGTTGTTGTTCTGACTGAACCTTTGTCCCACTTAGTCTCAGAGTCTACATTTTTAATACATTTTCGCACTGGGACAGATGGAGTAACTGTCTGATGCTCTTATCTTGTCAGCACTATACTGGAAGTCAAACAAGTGTTATATTTTTATCATCAATGCATTTATTCTATGTATTAAAAAGAGGAACTACTGCAAAGATGAAGTAAAATATTAAGTGTTATATGGGAAATATGGTGAATGGGAAAAAATGAAAGCTGGAAAGAAAGGGTGTAGGATAATAATTAAATTAATGAATATGTAAATAAAAGTAGATAGAAAGGAAGGTATGAAAAAAATTTAGAAGGAAATTTATTATGCTGAACTATGTGAAGAACTGAATGAGCAAATAAAAAGATGTAAAAAGAGAGGCAGCAAAGATTTGAAACAGTATGAGAGAGTATAGATTTCTTGTGGAGCTTGATGCAGAATTACTTGTAAGCAAAAGGACAAATGAAATCCACTTATGTTGTACTGATGAGGTCACAAAAAGTCCAAAACATGGCATGTCTGCAGCTAGTGGGGGTTTGGTTTATTGGTCTGAAAGTACCCATAAAGACTTAAAAAGCCATGGGCATTTAGAAGACATGTAGCTGAAACACTGGCATTTCCTTAAGGGGTCAGTTGCATATATCCCATGAGGCTCCACTACAAGAGGTTGAAGGTATTTATATATATATACACACGTGTGTGTGTGCGTGTGCATGCACACACATGCAAACACACACACACACACACACACACACACACACACACACACACACACACACACACACACACACACACATATTCCCTCATTCCCCCCAGCCTCCCCTCTGGAGATATAACTCAAATATAACTCCCCCAACTATCACTAGGGGAACAGATCCTCAATGCTCTCTCACTAAGGCCAAGAATGCTGCATTAATGAGACCTAACAATATCCTGGGCTGCCTTTTTTTAATTTCTCCAAATCTTTCGGGTTTCTAATACCATGATTCCTTCTGCAATTTGTACGGAGTTGCATCTATTAGTAACGGTTTACTATCAAAAGATAGAATGAACGTTCGGTGAACATGGGAATGTCAAATGACAGTTGAACAGTTTCCTTGTTGCTGAATGTTAATTGAGCGAGAGAGTTCATAATGCCACTATGCATTTGCTGATAGGACCTCGATGTTATGAGTACAGATCGCAGTGCAGTGTGAACTGGGAAGTCCATCCCTTTCCTCACTGTAGTGCGTTCTCGAAGTTAGAATATATAGTTTACAGTGGGTGTGGGGGGCTTGCCCCCCTGCAAAACAGTGAATACCAGGGTAGAAGCTAGACATGCCTTAGCTCCTATTCGGACATCCCGTTCGATATTTGATGTAAATGTCGAATCTGCTGAATTCGTTCATCAGGTTCGACGTTTACACCTCATTAGTATGCATGGATTCGGCATTGTGATTCTACGTTAAAAATGGATTTTGTTTTTAGCATTGAGATTTTGATAGTAAACCATTGTAACTTATGTAAATACAATGGTAGATTCTTTTTTAAAAGACCTGTTGATCCTACTACTATTGGAACTGTCTGGGTATCTTTCTTCCACATTGCTCTTGTTTCTGCCTGCAAATCTTGATATTTTATAATTTTGTGTCTCTGTATGCAAGACACTGTAGTCACTGGGTGTAGTAATTTCAATGATGAAAGCTACTTTTGTGTTCTTTTCATGGACCACTATATCTGGTTTTCTCACATCTGTCTTTTGAACTGTTGGTAATGAGTGATTCTGTGTGATGTAGACTTCATCATTTTCTATGATGCTTTGTGGTTCATGTTTCCAGTGTATTTCAGCCACTTCAGTACCATAATGTTTGCACAATCCCCAGTTCAGTAGTCTTGCCACATTATTGTGCCTTTCAGTATACAATCCTTCTGCCATTAGTATGTCACAACCAGCAACAAGGTGTCCGACTGTTTCCAATTTTGTTTTGTCCGTTTCTCCCACATATTCAATGGACTTTGTAAACCAATGTGTACGTAGCCCACTATCTTGGGCCGCCAATATTAACCTTTCATCTTTTGGTTTGAATTTGCCTCTCCTTAACCATTCCTGCCCTCGATCCTGATAGACATGAGGTTCTTCCAGAAGTTTTCTGTACTTGCAACTATATTTATGCATTTTCCACATTTCTTGCCTTCTCATCTGATCCTTCACCATATATTCTTTCTTTTGTTTTTTGGCACATTCAGTTGCTGCCTGTTTTTTATCTACTTTTGTTTTGATTTCCATTCCTGCTTGACACCGATATGCTTTTGCTAGACTAGCAGGGAAGTCATCTTAGATTTATTGTCCTAATGTTTTAAAACTTTCACTACATTTGGGTCTTGTGAAGTCAGCAAATGTGTATGCAGTCCCACCTTTGCAGATCTATACATGTAATCGGCTTCAAGGAGGCCCATACCTCCATCAGGGAATATATAATCTAGGTATGCAATGATTTTTATTAATCATTTGGTAAGCATGAAGCATCCTTCTTTTTTCCTGTCTAATCTATCCAACACATTTTGGGACCAGTCAATCACTCTAAAACTGTAAGTTAGGACAGGAAGAACAAATTGGTTTATAGCTTCAATTTTGTTCCTAGATGTCAACCCTGTTTTCAGGATTAATTGATGTCTTCTAAAATATTCATTACTAAGTTTTTTCACATTTTTTCATGTTTTATTCTTGATCCTTCATCAATTCCCCAAATATTTATATACTCAATCTTGCTTAAGTTCTTTTATATCAAATTACTGTCCCAAACTGATGTTTTCTTGGTGCTGCAGTTTTCCTGCTTTAAAGGTTGTTTTTGCACATTTATCAAGACCAAATGACATTCTTGTATCATCTGTAAAAGTTGTGACTACTTACAGTTGTGCTTTCAGTTCCTCCTCTGATGAGCTATACAGTTTTAAATCATCGACAAAGAGAAGATGAGACATCTTTACACTTTGTTGTTTTCTAGGGGCCAAATTATAGCCATGGCCTAATCTGTGAAGTAGACAGCTTAAAGGGACAGAATAACAGGAGTGACAGGGAGTCACTCTGGAATATCCCCCGTTGAATTTTTATCCCTGAAATAATAATTTGTCCTTTATCATGGGTTAATTGCAAAGTGGTCTGCCACTGTTTCTTGGTCACTGTAATGTAATCGATCAGTGTAGGGTGTATCCTATACTTTTTAAGCACTCTTTTATCCATGAATGTGGGATACTATCAAATACTTTTTTGTAGTCAGTCCATGCCCATACTTAGCTTCTTTCCATTTTTACAATTCTTCATTATGACTTTATTTAGCAACAGATGATCCTTTGTTCCATATGAATTTCTTTTATTACCCTTTTGTTCTATTGCCATGATTGAAATTTCTTCTAAATGACTATAAACTCTGTCGGCATCAGTTCAGGTGTATAGTTTATACGTTGTCAGAAAGCATGTTATTGGTCTATCATTTTTAGGATCACTTGCAGATTCACTCTTAAGTAGTTAAGTAGGTTAAGTGCCTTCTGAATAGCATGAAACATGACCTCTCAGGCCTTCTGGAAACTCATTTTAACTGTAGCCTCCAAATAGGCTTCATGGCTCACTGATGGAGAACAGAAAGCATCATCCCTCTGCTCAAAGGCTGGCCAACTACTACCCCATAAGTCTCACTAGTTTCACATGCAAATTATGGAAAGAATTTTCATGGACATGATCAATAATGACATCAGAAACCTCCAAACACTGTACCCAGCCCATTTTGGTTTTGTCAAGGGTAGGACATGACTACTTAACCTTGTAAACTTTTTAAGAAGGTCTCCAAGGCTATGGAAGAGGGCTGAATGGTTCACACTGCTTAACTAGACCTGGCCAATGCATTTGACACAATACCCCACTCAGATATTGTTGACAGACTTAAGAAGTTAGGCATAAATCCTTATGTCACCCAGTGGAGAGCCGGCTGACTCGCAGACAGGACAAAAGAAGTTAGAATTGGGGAGTCCAACTCTACAAAGAGGCAAGTCACCAGAGGAGTCTCTCAAGGATTGGTGCTAGAACTGCTTCTTTTTAGCAACTACTTTTGGGAAGTGAAGACCAATGTCAAAAGCCTCTGGCTAACAAATTTGCAGATGATTGTAAATTAGAAGTAGTCATCAAATCCCTAGGCTAATCATCTCAATGCCCTATCCCTGTATTCTGTCTCCAACAAGCTGTTGAGGGTAGTTCTATGTGTGGCATACAAGGCATTGTTGGACCCCACCCTGACAGACCTCCTGCATATCCACAAAGCAAGCAGCACGAGAATGACCTGTTCTAAAGACTTAAACCTTGCCTGTGATATAAGTAGGACCTGTTGGAGAGACAAGTATGTATCCCAATGACTACTACTCCTCTGGAACAGACTCTCTGGTCATGTGAAGCAAAGATGTTCATCGTGCATACAGCTGCAGTCATAACAGATGGGTTTTCCTGCCGTCAGGCGGGTCCTTGGTCGGCCGAATTCCAAAGTCTAGGTCCGGCGTCGGTTGTCGTCGCTTCCTCCCTGACGTCAGTGCGACGGGGGTATAAAAGATCCAGCCGACGCTATTTTCTTCAGTCTTTCTTGCTGCGCGGTGCCCGAAGCAGAAGCAGTTCGCAAGTGCCGGTCGGCCAGCTCCTGAGATTACGAATATTCTTCAACCGAAGTCTTCTTGAAAGCTAAGTACCCCGTTGGGGAAACTTTTCTTGCCTCAGACCGATGTCAGACAAAGTTAATAATTGGATTTCTTGTGGGAAGCAAATACCGCATAAGGATTTTCATTCCCTCTGCAGTCCCTGCCTAGGCCAGACCACGACGTCTCGGCCTGTCGTTTTTGTGCTACATTCAACAGACGCACTATTAAGTGTTGGGCGGAGTTCGCCCAACACTATTTTGGCAAAAAATTTAATTACATTATGTCGTTGGATACTCCGACTCCAGTTTTAAGTAAAAGACGCAAAGATAAGGACTGACATACGAGGTCCGCGACTTCTACCGACACCACGCCAAAGCCGACTACAGGTGGTCCGGTTCTCAGTGAGGCGCCTACGCAGACCCTGACTACCGACGACACTTCATTGGCAGTGTCTTCTGTGCCTGAGGTCGCAGGCTCTTCGGCCCACACCCCGACTACAGATACCGAAGCCACTGTTGGCGGTGAAACTCAGAGTTTAGATAGACCTGCCACCTCTCAAGGTGTCTACAGGCCTTCCTCTTCTTTTTCCATCAAGGCTTTCACTAAGTCTAAATCAGCCATGCATACTAAAAAACAAGCTCCACAGGGCCCTTCTCAAGGCCCCATGCCTAAAAAGCAGATGCTCAAAATGGCTGAGGATTTGATTACTCTTATTAGGGGTTCTCAACCCCCCCCCGAACAAAAGACCCAGATTGGAGGAAGAATCCCCCTCCTCGGACCAGGCCTCCATTATTTCAGAACATTCTGAAGACCAGGAACATTCTTACTCCCCTTTTGAAGATTCCGATGCAGAGGAGTCCATTCCCTCTGTCTCCCCCCCTGAGGATTACTCTTTTGGGGAAACCTTACATACCCTGAGGGAACACTTCCACTGGGAAGGCCAAGAGTACTCAGACTCCAAGAAAAGGCTTAGGGATTTCCTCTTGCTCCCTCAGCACAGGCCTCCGGCTATACCTCCTGTCTTAGACATCCTAGATGATGTGTATTCAGAGGCCTGCCTTAACCCAGATTCTTTACCTCCAGCTCCAGTCAAGCCTGACAGGTATTACCGGGTTCCTGACTCACACCAATTCCTATACAAAAGCCATGCAGCTGACCCAGAAACTATATCACAGGGTCCCAAGGGAATTAAGGCCTCCACTGCTAAAAATCCATTACCTTCAGAGAGAGATTCCAGAGCTTTAGAGAGGTGGGGGAAAAAGGTTTACACCTCGGCCACCTTAACCATGAGGGCATTAAACTGTCAGTTCCATATGTTAAAGTACCAGCAATTTCTGTTATCACAGTTGAGAAACAAAATGTCACAACCTGAACAACCAGACTTGAAGGAGTTGCAGGATTTGATACATAGTGCAGAACAAGTGGGAAAACATACCTTGCAATGTGGTTTTGATGCTTTAGAGGCCTCATGTAGAGCTGCTGTTACAGGATCAGTCATACGTAGACATGCCTGGCTCAAAGAGCAAACCTTACCAGATCATGTCAAAGCTAAATTACTAGATGCCCCTCTGCAAAAAAGATGTATTGTTTGGTATTAAAGCTGAGGATGTATTAAAGAAAATGGAGGAAAAGGCAAAATCAATGCAAACAGTAAAAGATTTCCTACAGGTACAACCTCCACGTTTCAGTAGAAATTGGCCTTCCAAAAATTGGTCCTTTCCAGCCACGGACAGACCCCAAAGAGATAGATACAGGCGCCCGAGGGGCAGAGGGCAATCTCAAGGATCATTTAGAGGCAGACAATGGCAAACACCCACACAAAGAGGTGATGAGGATAGTTCACAGCCATTCAGAAAGCAGAACCAATGACTTTCCCCTTTGCATGCCAAGCAAGGCTCAAATGGCAGCACCTTTAGGTGGAAAACTGGCATTATTTTCGAAAAATTGGCATATTGTCACAAAAGACAAATGTATTCTGGACATTATAGACAGAGGCTACAGATTTCACTTTCACACCCTTCCAAAAATGAGAGGCATGCCAAACCTGCCACACAATCAAAGGGCAGAGGCACAAAAACAAATTTCAGATCTCATGGACATGAAAGCTATTCAAGAGGTGCCTGTACAAGAACAGGGTCAAGGTTTTTATTCCAGACTATTCCTGGTACCAAGGAAGGGAAAAGATTGGAGACCTATTTTGGACCTATCCATCCTAAACACATTTTTACTCGTGCCAAAATTCAAGATGCTCACATTACAGTAGCTTATTCCCATGCTGGGCAAGGAGTCTTGGCTGGTAACATTGGACCTCAAGGAGGCATACCTGCATGTCCCAATCAGACAAGATTGCAGAAGATACCTCAGATTTCTTGCAGGTTCAACCCATTATCAATTCTCTGCATTGCCCTTTGGCTTATCTACTGCGCTCAGAGTGTTCACGAAATGCCTGGCATCAGTAATCGCCTACTGCAGACTTCAAGGGATACAAATATACGACTGTCTGATCCAAGTGGACAGCAAGCACATACTTATGAAACATCTGGCGTTTGTAATAATGTTGTTGAATTCTCTGGGATACACAGTCAACAAAAAGAAATCAAGGCTAATACCCACTCAAACAATAATTTTCCTGGGTGCCAGCTTGGATACAAACACCCAGATGGCCTACCTCACGCCAGAGAAACAAGGGCAACTAACTCAATACTTCAGAAAACTGGCAACTTTCACCAGGCTGACTGTAAGGAAAATCCTGAAGGCTCTGGGATTCATGGCATCTTGCATCCTACTAATCCCATGTGCAAAGCTGCATATGAGGAAACTTGAATGGTACCTAAAAAACCTATGGTCTCAACACAGCCACAGTTTGGAAACAGTAATACCACTAATTCCATGTCTTCAAAAGGAATTTCTGTGGTGGGCTCAAGCATGCCAAAGAAACACAGGTCTCCCATTCTGCAAGCCTCAAGCAAATCAAATCATCACAACAGACGCCTCGGACTACACCTGGGGGGGCGCAC
Organism: Protopterus annectens; assembly: GCF_019279795.1. NCBI lineage: Eukaryota > Metazoa > Chordata > Ceratodontiformes > Protopteridae > Protopterus > Protopterus annectens. The sequence goes on from NC_056751.1 coordinate 133,494,766, forward strand.
ATGACAGATCGGTGCATTCAGGGCAAATGGTCCCAAAAAGAAAAGCACCTACACATCAATCAGAAGGAAATGCTAGCAGTAATAAATGCTATTTTAGATTTCAAAGACCTACTACATCCAGGCCAGCTATTGATAAGGACGGACAACACCACAGTAATGTGGTACATAAACAAACAGGGAGGTACCCATTCATACCCCCTATGCAGGCAAGCCATGTCTCTTTGGAACATGGCTCTGGAATTACAAATCGAGCTTCAAGCACAGTACCTGCCAGGCAAGGAAAACACACTGGCAGACAACCTAAGCAGAAATATGACAGATCCACACGAATGGAAGTTGCATCCTCAAGTTTTCACAAAGATAACTCAAGCATGGGGAAGGCCAGACATAGATCTCTTTGCCTCCCACAGAAATCACCAATTGGCAAAATTCTGCTCAAGGTCCTTTCATCCACAGGCCTGGAAAGTGGACGCACTCTCCTTCAGTTGGGCAACAATGACAGTTTATGCCTTTCCACCTCTCCCTCTGCTGCCCAAAGTTCTATTAAAAACCAGAGCAGACAGACCAAAGATGATTCTCATTGCTCCAGACTGGCCAAGTCAACACTGGTACCCACTCCTGAAAAGACTGACGCATTCCCCACCATGGATCCTGCCTCTAATGCCTCTCCTACTGACTCAGCACAACTTCAAAACTATTCACAGTCAGCTGAAAACACTCAATCTAGCCGCATGGAAGATTCCTTAAATTCACAACAGGCTGTACTCTCCAAGGAGGTGCAGGATGTCATTTTGGAGGCCAGAAGACCTTCTACAAGAAAAGCCTACTCTGCAAAATGGAAACGGTTTTGTGCCTGGAATGAGAAAAAGGGTCAGAATCCTGGAATACCGAATTTACCCCAAATATTACGGTACCTGGCTGAGATGCTAAGCAATGGACTTTCATTCTCCTCCATCAAAATCCATGCCTCAGCCATTTCTGCAGAATTCAACACTGATCCTCCTTTTCTTCTCTCACCCCCTCTTAAGACAGTTCCTCAGAGGGGCTAAGAATATAAAACCCCCAAGGAAACAACCAGTACCTGCTTGGGACCTCAATTTCATACTAGAAAAACCTGACCTTGCCTCCTTTTGAGCCAGCTGCTTCAACAGAACTGCAATACTTGTCTTGGAAAACAGCCTTCCTCCTGGCAATCACTTCAGCTCGCAGGGTTTCGGAACTACAAGCCCTCATGGCTGTGCAGCCTTTCATCATTTTCCATCAGGACAGAGTTACCTTACGAACCAATCCGTCCTTTATGCCAAAGGTAGTATCCAGGATAGCCTTGAATCAGGCGATCCACTTACCTACCTTCTACCCTAATCCTCAAAACAAAGGGGAAAGACTACTACATTCCTTGGACATTCACAGACAGCTGCATTATTATTTGGACAGAACAAAGCCTTTCAGAAAATCTGAGCAACTCTTTGTGTCCTATGCTGCAGGAGCTCAAGGGAAGCCTATTTCCAAACAGACAATCTCAAAGTGGATAGCCCACTGCATACGCTTTTGTTACTGTTTTCATGGTAAATCTGTACCTGCAGGCATCAGATCTCACTCCACAAGGGCCACAGCTACCTCTGCAGCTTTCCTCAGGGGGGTTCCTACCAAAGATATTTTGGAAGCAGCCACTTGGACTTCCGTACATACCTTCTCCAAGCACTATCACCTACCATTATACTCCAAATCTAGAGCAGGCTTTGCCACTGCAGTCTTGCAGGGCATCTTGGCTCCTCCTAGTTCCACCTAGTGCCTACCACCCCTTTTATAGCTTTGGGATTCTACCCATCTGTTATGACTGCAGCTGTATGCACGATGAACATAGTACAGTTTTGTACCTACCATAAATGTAGATGTTCGAGTGCTAATACAGCTGCAGTCCAGGTTTCCCTCCCTCCTTCCCCTCTTGGGACAGGCCAAACGGCTAACACCTCCTCATACAACCTGTTTGGGGTATTCTTTTATGGTGTATTTGCTTGCAACTACTGTTTTTTGATTATATTGCATTGCATTATTACATAATTTTATGTATTGCCTTCCTTCTGGGGGCACCTGACATCTGGGGCAAGAAAAACTGAAGAAAATGGCGTCGGCTGGATCTTTTATACCCCTGTCGCACTGACGTCAGGGAGGAAGTGACGACAACCGACGCCGGACCTAGACTTTGGAATTCGGCCGACCGAGGACCCGCCTGACGGCAGGAAAACCCATCTGTTATGACTGCAGCTGTATTAGCACTCGAACATCTACATTTATGGTAGGTACAAAACTGTACTTTCCTCCCCAACCCAATTCAAGTATAACTTGGACAACTGAATGGAGAACAGGAAATTCATCCCTGCCTTGGTACCTATATCTCTAGTGGGCACTGGCAGCTTGTAAATGGTTCATCTCCCCGGCCTGTGCTTGTAAATGTTTCATCTCACAAGCCCCCTCTTACACTTACCAAGGGTACCAGAACTTGTCAGAGATTTGGGATGCTTGGCTAGGATTAAAAAGAGCACCAGTATCATTAGCTTAGTACACACCTATGAAGCTAAATATAAAAGACAATAAGAAAAGTTGTGCGATAAAGGTAAAGAAGAAGAAAAGACAGCATTCTTTTTAAGTTGTGAAAATATGGCAAGTTTTTCGAATCTGTGTAAAACGCACATGAATGGAAATGTTTTGACAATATTAATATGAGTATGATATTGGAAACAATGCGAATGATGACATTGTTATAATATTGTTTGTCACTTTGTGGCATCTGTAGAGAAGTAAATCTGAAAAATCATAGTATAATAAGACATATGATAGAATTAAAGCATTATACAGAAATTGTTTTTTCTCGAATGTGTGAGGTAATTTGTGGAAACAAAATTTGTGAATGAAATCCCCTGGTAACTACAATATTGACAACACACTTGTAAGAGTCAAACCGGTAGTCGGGGGCTTGGGGACACATGTAGATAGTAATCTAAACTTTGACCATCATGTATGCAGTAGTGAGGAAATAATGGTGTATGTTGTACAACTTAAAAATAAAGGTACGGCATCTATTGTTCCATTGTATTTGGCACTCATCAGGACTGTCATTGAGTACAGTGGCCCTGTTGATATGCACCTGAGGCACATTCAACAACTGGAATGTCCACAGAGGTTTTTGACTAAAAGAATACATGCTGTAAATAACATATCCTATGCACACTGCCTTAAAGTCCTATCCCTGTATTTTATATCATAGAGGCTGTTGAGGGGAGATCTATGCCTGGCATGCAAGGCATCATCATATGCCCTATTCTGATGGGCCTCTTTCTTATCTGCAAAACAAGCAGCACCAGAGTTACCCATTATAAAGACTTAAACCTTGCCTCTGATATAAATAGGATCTGTTGCAGAGACAGATTTGCATCCCAGAGACTAACCCATCTTTGGAACATGCTCCCCATGCTTGTGAAGCAGAGTTCCTCCCTAACCCAGTTCGTGTAACTTGGACAACTTGATGGAGAACCAGAAATTCACCCTGATTTGGAACCTGTTTCTGTAATGGACACAGGCAGACTGCAATGATTCATTACTAAGGGTGCCAGGACTTTTCATATATGTGAAGTATGGATAGGCTTAAAAAGGCTCCAGTTATTGTTAGCCTAGTACATACCTATGGAACTATGATCCTATAAATAAGTAAGAGTTGAAATATTAATATGTAATTAAAAGTGCAGAAAGAAAAATTAATTGAAATTTAATGTTAAAAATGGAAATAAAACAGATTTCCAGTATGACTGCACACTGATTAACAGATTGATTTCAGCTCTCCCAGTGTGAAAAAAAAACTGAGAAATAAGAGAGTAATTCTGCCAGCTTGAGTAAAACTCCGTTACTGGCTAGTAAGTACACTGCCTAGATGCCAGCAAAAAAGAACTTTAGAGAACCTGAAGGAGAATCAACTAGAAAAGGTAAAGAGAAAACGTACACTGACTGGGAAGAATCCTGCAGACAGTCAGCAAAACGTAGTTCAAGATTCAGCTTTGGTACAAGAGATGGCTTCAGTAATTTGGAGGAAAAAATAAATTAAATGTACTCAGAGGTTATTAAAATAAATGAAACATTGAAAGGGTATATCAACTCAAATAACAAATGGATGGAAAAAATAGAGAATGCTTTAACTAGATATTCAGATGAACTGATAAAACAGCAAAAATGAGAGGCTGAAATCAAGATAAGGCTGGCTGAATATGAGACTTCTCATGAAGAACTGTTTCAAAAATAGAGTTAGATGACAGAGGGCAGAGAGAAAAACTGAAACTTTCTGCTGTAGGAGAGAAACTGAAAGGAAGAGACTGCATTAATTTTATGAAAGCACACATTTATTTATTTTGTTATTTATTTATTGGCATTTGTTTACTGGGATAGTGCACTGGTCCTTTAAGAGCCCATTTTCAGTAGAGGCCTGGGGAGAAAAGCTCCATTGTAAACTTGAACCTAACATAGTAAATAACACTATGGTGATATTCACAAAGAAATTTGCACAAAGGCAAGTAATACAAAACTGGAAATAGCAAATGTAAAACAGAAGTTATTTAGATAAACTAAATGCAAAATTAAAATTACAAAATAAGAGAAATATAGCTAACAATACATCATGTTACATCTAAAAAATTTAATTAGGTTATCACCAGATATATAGCAGCTAAAGACAATTGAAAATCAGAATATCATTCTTGATGCAGAGGCACTCTGGTTATAAAGGGTGGAGGCTTAGTGCAAATGCAGCTCCAGATAGAAGAAAAGTATCTCTGTGAAGAGCTTTTAAATGAAGAATAATTCTGATTGGTTCTAATTGTTAATGGTAAGGCATTTCAGGATGTAGCTACAGAATACGAGTAATGAAGCTGGCCAGCACTTAGTTTGGCTTATGAATCTGCAAATGTTGAGTTTCTGATCTAAGAGGCCTTTTGGGATGGTAATAACTAAATAGAGAGCTAAGAGCAGTACAGTCAAGAGGATTATATATTATTTTATGTGCGATTGTTAATTGCAAGTAGGATAGATAGTGTGGAAGTTCAAGTCAGTTCAGGGAGTGTAGGAAAGTGCAGTGATGGGTATAAAGTTATGTCATTAGTAGCAAACTTGGCGACTTTATGATAACATGTTTCAAGCTTTGCTTTTAGGCAAGATTGTAGGTTAGTAAGTAAAGGGGCACTATAGATGAGACAGGGAAGTAGGTAAGTGATAGCAAGGGCTTGTTTTGTGGAAGGACTAAGGAAATGTTTGCGTCTGTAAAGAATGCATAGTTTTTGGTGAGTTGTGCTAATGTTATGATGTATGTGCAAATCAAATTTTAGATGTTCATCGGTTATTACTCCAAGTAGTTTAGTGTGCGTAACTATTTCAACTGTAGTGTTACTCAGAGAGTATGGTGAATTGGGCTTTATTAATGGGAGTTTTTTATTTCGGGTAAGTAGGATTAGCTTGGTTTTGTTTGGGTTAAGTGACAGATGATTATTGTATAACCAGATCTCTATGGAGGTAAAGGCTGATTGAGTAATTTGTTGATGATCGGCCAAAGAATCAGCAGAATATATAATGGTAGAGTTGTCTGGTATTGTATAAGAGATCCGAGTGAATACAGACTGAAGACTATTAATAAAGATAATGAATAGGAGTGGTCCTAATATGGAGCCTTGAGGAACACCGATAGAGGTGTGAAGATATGGAGAGAGGGAGTTTTGCCATTTAACTGCCTGTTTTCTGTCCAATAGGTAACTTGAAAACCAGCTGAGAGAGGAGGAAGAGATATTAATTTTAGAGACATGGGATAGAAGAAAGGGGTGAGAGACTGTATCAAAAGCTTTTGATAAGTCAAGAAATAAGGAAGAGACAATTTTTTTTTTTTATTTTATTATTTGTTGACCGGGAAAGTCTGACTAGGTTCCACAGATCCTGTTTTCAGCAGAGGCCCAGGGAGAAATGCTCCAGAAGCATGTCTTTAGAATGCTTTACCAGCATCTTGGGCTTTATTAACAGTGTCCATGAAAGATATCAGGGCAACCATAGTACTATGACTTGGTCTGAATCAGTGTTGTGTGGGAGATAGGATTTGGTTATTAATAAGAAAGTTTAGCAGTTGTAAATGTATTCATTTCTTGAGTATTTTGGAAATGGGAGAGAGAATTACTATAGGATGGTAGTTGGAAATATCAGTAGTGTAGCCACCTTTGTGGAGGGGTAGAATGAATGTTTTTTTCCATGTATTTGGTACGTAGGATTCTAGGATGGATCTTTTGAGGAGTATTTTGATAGGGTAGGCAATGATTTCGGCAGCTATTTTTAGATATTCAGTGGGGAGGTTATCAGCTAAATTAGAGCTAGGTTTGAGTTTAAGAAGTAGTCTTTTTTTGTAATAGCTGGAATAGGATTAAGTGTGAATGTGGGTGTAGGATGGGTTCCAGCTTCACGGGGATGACAGGAGAGTTTAGAGGAGTGGGAGAAAGTAGAAAAGGATAGCATTGGTGTCCCAGTATAGCCAGTGCTGTATTGCAGTTGGGGAAAGTTAGCAGCAATGTTTGCTATGGTGTTGATAAAGTGTGAATTAAAGAGAGTGGCTGTTTGTTGTGGTGTGGAATCTGGATGTGGACACAGTTTGCTTTTTGAGACAGGGTTTAGGAATGATGAGATGGATGTCCAGAACATTTTAGGGTTGTGCTTGTGGTTGTTTTGAAGTTTTAGGTAATATTCTTTTTTTTATCTTTGGTTGCTTGTCTTTTTACCATGTTACGAAGTTGTTTAAATTTCAGTAGGTCTGAGGGATTTTTAGTTTTATGCCATTGTTTCCAAAATTTGTCTCTAGCTATCAAAAGGTCTTTAGTTGGTTTGGTTAGCTATGGGGCATGGTTGGTTTTGATCCTTCTTAAACACGGGGGGTGCTAGGCTGTCTAAAGTTTGTAGAAATGTATTAAAGTAGTCTACCGCATTGTCTAGTGGTAGGCTTTTTGTATGCTCTAGTTCATGTTGTTTAGTGTATTGATGAAAATCAGTGGATCAAAGTTGGTTAGGTCCCTTGTTAGTTTATAGTGATGTTGTTTTGAAAGGAAGGAACAGCTTGATGGATAAAGGCGGGGATCACTGAGAGCATTAGGGAGTGTACCAGCAGGAGATATTTTACTTGGATCAGAAACCAGTATCCAGTCTCGGATAGAATCCTTCTTACTATTCTTATTAAATCTAGATGTGATAAGTTGAGTGAATTTAAATAAGTTGATATTTGAGGATGGGAATTTACAGCAGAAATTTAACCAATTAATATTAACATCACCAAGAATGATTGTTTCATTTTTTTACAATAGTAGAGATCCACATAAGGATGTCTTCCGGTATTGGAATGTTGTTGCCAGGGGGAATGTAAAGAACTATGATACACATTTTTTAGAGTTATTTATTTTTAGGAAGTAAATTAGAATTTCAGTATTAGAGAATAGTGGAGTATTAGTGTAATGAACTATACTGCAAGTGTTAGAGAAATGTAGTGCAGTACCACTGCCTTTTTATGGGTCCTGTCATCTGATTGTATCGAAGCCTGTAGGAAGGAATTCAATGTCTTTTGCATAGGGTTTTAGCTAGGTCTCAGTGGCAGCATTGATGTCATGTTTTGCTCGAACTTTGCAGATTGAAAATGCTTATTTGAAAGAGTGTTTTCTCCGTGATCAGATACCAAAGGGGTTAAGATTGTATAAATTCCGCTTTGGAATCTTACCGGGCACTAAGGAATATTTTGGGCTTATTGATATGTTTAATAGAGATGGGTTAGAGTTTTTAGAATTTATTGTTGAGTTTAACAATGAACGCACTGAAAGTTTAATGAAGGATGTTACTTTTTTTGGAACAAGCCATCCACTCAAGATTTATTATTTTCTGAATTATTTTGATAAAGTTTTTATGTTTGTGAATAAACATGCCGTTCAAGTGGTTCAGAGGAAAGAGAAGAAATTGTCCAGGGATGACAAAGAATATAGGGAAGGAAAAGCATACCCTTTAAGGAGTACGGGCTTAGAACAGATGGTTGTTAATGGGGGTGAAAGAGTGAACGGTCAGCATCCACATTCATTAGAAGATGATAAGGCTAATGATGTTGGGGAACCCCCTTCAGGGGTACGGCAAGAGGGCAGTCACCCCTATCCCGACTTAAGGAGATACAAAAGGATAAGGAATCTGAGGGGGAGGGGACAAAACCAATACATGACCCAGAATGTAACATGAGGGGGCAGGAACTACCAGAGAGGGAGGGGTCGGATATAAATATGAACTCTGGTCACTGTCCTTATGGTGGGGTATACTTAGATGATGCTATAGAAGTTAAGTTTGAAGGGAAGATGCTAGTGCACAAAGGCTTCCACATTTTCAACTGTAGTGACAGGGAGATTAACATGTCTTATTTTAAACTGTTTGAAAAAGGATTCAAGTTTGTCCCAAGACAAAGAGGAAATATTGCTTAAAACTATTTTAGATTTAAAATTGTTTACTAGGAAATTAAACTTGTCTTTTTTAAATAAGGATAATGTCAGTGCCGTTCCTGACCAAATGTTTAGGAGAAAGAGTACATTTAACCCATCACTACACAAAGTGTTACAGGTTTTTGAAAGAGCATGTGAAAGGGATTTATATGCACTACAAGTAGCAAAGAATTTTAGTCTACACAATTTAACAACTGAGGAAAACTCTTTAATAAGGCAATTGTCAGGAGATTGGCACATTAAAGTTATGAGGCCTGATAAGGGTGGGGGAGTAATGTTAGCTATGCAGATAGATTATGTGGACTAAAGTTTTGACATGCTTATGGGCAACAACCATTACATAGTAGTGTCCAAAAATGAAATCAACATAACCTTTAGAAAAATCGACTTTTACTTGGAAGACTCCCTTTTACAAGATATAATCCCTGCGGGTATACATGACTTTTTGTTGAATAAGAACCCCTTAGTTTCTGCAGCGTTTGGTATTCCCAAGATCCACAAAAATGTGGAGGACCCTCCATATAGGTTAATTGCTGCAGCTCAGGGATCCAAAACTTACCCCCTAGCAGTGACATTTTGAGAGATTCCTGGGATTTATTAGCTAAAAACAATGAGACACTAAGGGACCAGACATGCTTGACAGTTGATGTGATTGATCTTTTTTCCTGTATCCTACACGAAGTTGGGTTAGAATTCTTATTTATTTATTTAACATTCGTTTATCTGGAAAGTCTGACTTGGAATGAAGCCAGTTTTCAGAGGAGGCCCTGGGAGAAACATTCTGGATACATCTTTGTAATCTGGGAGGAAACTGGAGCACCCGATGGAAACCCACACGAGCGCAGGGAGGACATGCAGACTCTGCACAGAAGGCACCCCAGCCAAGAATCGAAACGGAGAACCTCTTGCTGTGAAGCGACAACACTAACTGCAGCACTGTGCTGTCCAGTTCTTAAAGGATCTACTGGTAGAAAGTCAAAAATTTGTTGAGAACGAGATTCGTTTTCTAGTTGAGTTAATGGAGCTTGTGTTAAAGAACAATTTTTTTTATATTTCGAGTGAGAATACTACAGGCATGTTAGTGGAGTAGTGATGGGGGCAACTTGTGCCCAGACATTCGCAAACCTGATTATGTTGTATTGGGAGAAAATGTTTGTGCTCAATTCAAAATATGCTTCATATTGATCATTTTATGGTAGATTTTTGGCCGATATTTTTTTTTGTGTGGAAGGGTGGTCTCTCTAAAGTGGAAGAATTTTTAGAGCATTTAGAGAGTACTACAGATTTTTTGAGATTTACCCACAACTGCCATGAAAGGGCAATACACTACTTAGATGTTCAACTTGAGTGGGATGAAGAATTTTTAAAAACTAGTATATATAGGAAAGAAACATTCTAGAATAGTTACCTACATTTTAATAGCTGTCATCCTATGTACCGTAAAAAAAATCTGATAAAAGGTCAGCTTATCAGAGGTGCCAGAATGTGTTCTGATAAGGAATTGTTAACAAAGGAAATAAACACCATGGCCTCAATGTTCCTAAACAGGGGGTATCCATTGCATTTGATAAAGGCCATAGAGAAGGAAGTAATGGAGAATAGGGACTCAAAATTTGGTTGTATTTTTGGGAAGCCTAACCTGTTAAAAGGGGTAGGGCAAAGTACGGAAAGGAATATTGAGAACTTTCAACAATCAATGGCAATAAAATATGATGGGTTAAGCCATAAGGTAAAAAATATTATATACCAAAACTGGGCCATCCTCAAGACAGTTATGGATTTGTTTGAGCACCTGAGGAAAAAAGCCAACTTTTATAAACAAGGTACATATGAATATTAAGGAGGTGTTGGAAAGAGGGAGTTTAGTGCCAAAAAAAAGGGACCAGAAAATGTGGAAGATGCAGCTTTTGTAGGTATGTTATTGAAAGGGAGGCAGTGACATTAAAAAATACATTAGGGCCAATGGTGGTGTTTCAAAAAGGAGACTGTAATTCAGTAGCATTAGTTTACTTGGCCCAATACAAGTGCTGCTTCTCTTTTTGTGTGGGAAAAACTGAGAAAAGATTTTCTAAGCGGATTTATGAACACTTATACGATATAAGGAGGCTAATCACATAAATGCACTATATAGACATGTGTGTTTGTGAGGGTTTTACAAAGTTTGGTTTTGGGATATTAGAGGTTGTTCCCCGAAATGCTGGGGGGGGGGGCATGGGAGAACAATAGAGAGCTTTTGTGGCAATTGAGGGTGAATGCTGCATTTAGGCCAGGTCTCAATGATTATGTTTCAATCAATTCAGTATTAAAAATGACAGCAGCTAAATTATAATTGTACAACGAATATGTATATTTTAAGTTAGGTGATTTTGCATGAGCTTGTTCAATTTAAAAAAATGTATATAAAAATATACAGTATTGTTTAAATACATTTTAGGAGTATATGTCTTTAAACTGTTTTTTAAAACTGTTTCTTTAAAATAGAATTGCATTTTAGTAATTGGTTGATTAATTTGTACTTTAGTTTAAAAGGAATGGTTTGGTTCAAACACTTTGAGTTCTGATGACGTCTTAAGTGAATGGTTTAACTTTGTTTTATTTTCAATAAATTATTTTCATGCTGGTATGTCCTATGCTGGAGGCCGTGTAATGTTTTATTGTTTCTCAGTTTTGATTTTGCATGGTTTGCGCCTGTTTTTTTTACTTTGAACTGAGTTTCATTGTGAACTACCCAGACATGAAAGTCAGTAATTTTGTTACAGATGCTTTGGGAGTTTAGCGTAACAATATGTAAGGATTTACAGGCGTTATTAGAGTTAGATAGTGAAGATAAGTTAGTGCAAGTGGGTCCAGGATTAGGGTGAATGTCTCCACCTAGGGAAGTGATAGAAAACTTGTGAGAGAAAACTAATGGTGGTTGGAATGCTTTAGAGCTACAAAGTTAAATCTATAAGCAGTTGGTAGAGTTTATTAGGGGAATGTAAAATAGTTTTTTAAAGGGAGAATTTTTACCTTGTAGGAGAGTAATGGGTTTACTTGATAAAGGCTAGGAGATATGTCAGTGTAGCTTTTGGATGGGTTAGATAGAAAGAAAGGTTGTAGCTGATGCGAGTTTTGACTGTAAGCAGGAACAGTTGAGTAAGATTTAATAGTAGAAGAAGAAACGTGGAGATGTGAGAAAGAATAAATAGGTTTAGTGCTAAGGGAGCCATTGTGAAAAAATGAGTGTAGGAGGAATTAAAGTAGATAGGGGTATAATTGAATATAATGAGGAAGAGAGGAAAGTAGAGAAGAGTGCAGTTAAGTTGTCTTAGTAAATGGAATGCACTAAGAAGGAGAGCTGAATGATAGAGATGAACAAATAGGAATGAAAACAGACAGAATAATTGTAGAGAAATGTATAGTTTTGGATATGCTAATGTTCAATTTCCTTTGGGTAGTGACTAGAGAGAGGAGTCGGGTGGGTTAATTAGAGGAGGCAGTATATGAAATTAGGGAGGTGATTGGAAGGACATATGATTGATCATTTTAGAGAAGGAGGTGCAACTGTGAGATTTAAGTTTAGGAGTAGTGGGTGTGGGTGGGAAATGGGGGTAGGGTAGGGGAGTGGAGTGATGCCTGAGCAGAGTGAGGGAGGAATGGAGTGGGCTGGCTCACACTAGTGGTGGGGGAGGGGAAGAAAAACAATCTGCAAGCAACAGAAAAGTAAGTGATTGAAGCTAAGCCCAGAGAAAAGCAAAGACTTACAGACTATCCCAGGTGAATTTGGCAAAGGTATATTAATTATGTATTTACATGCCTAAGTTAAAAGATAAAATATGAGTGAATTTAATTAGAGATCTTGCCAGTATAAACTATTAAATAAGGAGTAGAGTCCATGAGTGGAAAAATGGCGATTAAGCAGAAATTAAGAAAATTGCTGTTGATATAAAGTACTACAGAAGAAAGTCAGGCTATCGGGTCAGGGGGGAAGGGAGGTTCCACAAGCTGCATGTGAGCCAAGAGAGCAGGCACAAGCAGAGGCAATACAGCATAAATAAAACTGTGCTCAGCAAGTATCAGTGTAGGTAAAATGCATAAAATAAAGCAATACAGATATATAGTGGTAGTACCCTACTCTGTATGGATGGGATATTGCAGGAATGCAAAGTAGAAGAAGAGCCGTGTCACTTAAGTTAATGTAGGTAGAGCAGCACCCAATGCGACTGTGATTATTTTGATATAGTAGATGCAGAGCAGTAGATTGTATGAAAAAAGAAAATAAATATCAATAACAGTGGAAAATGAAACTGATAATTATATTTCAAATTATTATATTTCAAATTATCATAGTTTAAAAAGGAGACAGGGATTAGTGACAGTAATGAAGAAGAAGGCATGTTGAAACCCATAGTGTGGAGAGCAGAACAGTACTTAACATTAACGCAGAATAAATGAGCAAATAGCAGTTATAACAGGTGCATACTCTAACTTAGAACATATTCTAATATCATGACAACAGTAAATAAACTGGACACCATAATGGGCCAATAGTACAAGATACAATGTATCAAAACTATGTTAGCTATGCACTGTTACTATACATATTAGTTTACAACTGAAATGCTAACTAATAAAGTCAATACATAGCAATTATGAATCATTTGCAATTTCAATTTCTGTTCCCAGGCACCTTGAGAAAATATGTGTATGGGCACAGTAAGGCATTTACACAGACATCTGTTTTAATGAACAGAAGTGAAACATCTCACAACATTAACAAAAAAATCTGAAACATAGTTTTGTTCAATAAATAGTACAATGTGTCTTGCTAACCATGAACACACACAGCTTATGGAGAGGTAAAGCAGGGGACCAATTTAGTTGGAAGGTGATAAGAAAAGAAGTGGTATTGGGGTTACAAATAGTGCAAAGGATTATGGATAGGTAGTCTCAGGTTGGCACAGGAAAGATAAAAGAAGGTAAAAATAACTCTGGGGCAGGCTGATCCACACTAGTGGTGGAGGAGGCAAAGAAAAACATCTGCAAGCAAAAAAAAAGGTAAGCGAAGTTAAGCCCAGAGAAAGTCAAAGACTTACAGACTATTCCAGATGAATATGGCAAAGCTATATTAAGTGTTTATTTACATGTCTAAATTAAAATGATTTATTTGGAGACCTTGCCATTGTAAACTGTTAAATAAGGAGTAGAGGATATGAGTGGAGAAATGGAGTTTAAGCAGAAATTAAGCAAATTACTGTTGATAAGAAAGTACTACCAAAGAAAATCAGGCTATCAGGTCGAGGGGGGAGGTCCACAAGCTGCATGCAAGTTAAGAGAGCAGCCACAAGCACAAGCGATACAGCATAAATAAAACTGTGCTCAGCAAGTAACAGTTTAGGTAAAATACATAAAATAAAGCAGTACAAATATGTAGCGGTAGTACCCTCCTCTGTTTGCATAGGATATTGCAGGAATGCAAAGTAGGAAGTTGCAAACGCAATTTAAGAGGCAGTTCTTGAAAAGAGCTGCGTCACTTAAGTTAATGTAAGTAGACCAGCACTGGAAGTGACTGTGATAATTATTTTGATAAAGTAGATGCAGGACAGTAGTTTTTGTTCTGTAAGTAGTACAATGTGTCTTGCTAACTATGAATGCACACAGCTTGTGTTGGGGGGAAGTAGAGGACCAAGTTTAGTTGGAAGCTGATAAGAAAAAAAATACAAATTCGTAACTGAGCTGGCATTCCACAGCAGGATTTGTTAATTGAAAAGGCACATCAAGTGTATACTCCAAGCCTCACAGTGAGAAAGCAGCCAAGACCTGTATTAGTAAAGATGCAGTCATACCATCAGAAAGAGCTGAGCCTGACATAATTGTGGCAGAAGGGAAAAATATTAAAATTGGAGACAACAGATTATTTGTGGAAAATGATTATTCTGTGCACACCAGGCAGAAGAGAAGCAAATTTATCCCATCAGTCAAGGAATGTCAATAAGCAGGTGTGAGATTCAAGTTGCAGTATCCAGCTGTCTGTAGAATATTTTTTTCCTAGGAGATCAAAGACATTTTCCAATGCAGAACAAGCTAAGGAGGAATTACAAAAGTTTATCCAACAAAAAATGAACAACCAAACAGGAGCTCTGCTTCTTATTCTTCTGACAATAAAGTTAATAGACAAACTTTGCCAGTGAAACCTTTTCCATTGTTCCTAAGGAAAAAAAAAAACTTGAGTAACAAAAAAAGCAGAGGAGTTGACTAGAAAAATACAGAGTATCTTGGACTTGAACCAGAGTCTGGTGTTGGAAGATGGAGATGAACAGGAAGAAGAGTAGCAACACTGACATTAGGGAATAGATGTGAGATTGTAAAGCATCAGTCACATTTGTTAGATATGGCTTTGCAAGTAAAAGTGACTGAGAAACAGGGGAGGCTCGTGCTATAGGACTGCAGGACTGCAGCCCCCCACCTGTACAATAAACTTTTTGAAAAATAAATAAAAAAAAAAAATCACAGACTCCACGCATGCGTGCATGGTTCTTGAGAACTCCATGCACGCTTGCATGCTCATTCCAGAGCTCCAGACTGCTCTGTTAGGCAATTCAGATAGGAAAGGCAGGAAACTCCACCCTTCCAGCCCAGAGGTCTGTGCGGTGATGACCGCACAGACCGAAAGGTCACCAGACTGCATCGCGAGTAGGAAAGAGGCTCCAGCCTGCTACTCTCGTGGGACTAGCCATCTCTCACAGGAGATCCATGCACAGGCAGCCATTTTGTGGAGGACAGGTAGTGGATTCACATTTTATGGAGGGGTGTGTGTGTGTGTGTGTGTGTGTGTGTGTGTGTGTGTGTGTGTGTGTGTGTGTGTGTGTGTGTGAAATGCCCCAGGTGTTACATGGTGGTGGGTAGAGAATAAGGCTTGAACCCTGTACCTTGAGCCCAGGTGGCAGGAGCCTGAATTCCCTACCCACCACCATTTGTAAAAACATTGCAAATTTTCCCCTCATACTTGTTCTATTCCTCATAAAATCTGTGGTTTCTGTATTTGTGTCCTTGCAAAGCTGGTAGTGCATTTGTGCAGTGGTAGCATTGTTGTCTGACAGCTACAGTTTCTTTGGTTTGATTCTTGGCTGGGGTGCCTTACCTTTTCTGTGGAGTCTGTATGCCCTCCCTGTGTTTGTTTCCTCTAGTGTCCTCCCATCTTACAAAGACATGTGTCTTATCTGGAGTGTTTCTCCCTGGGCCTCTGCTAAAAATTAGCTTTTGTTCCAAGTCAGACTTTCCTGGTTAATAAATGTTAAAAATGACACGCATTTGAATATCAGACTTCATATTCTTCAGAAAGTGCATGGTAACACAAAAGCTTTTATTCTAGCAATTTTCTAAGTGTATAAGATGGATATTTGAAATTTGTCCCTATTTTTGGGATTGTATTCCCCCATTATTGGCTTCATCCAGATTTTTTGTGCTAGGGTTGAGAGCTATGGTAAGAACTGAATTCACTGAATATGTATGGGGGCTATATTCCCCCATTACTGACTTTGTCCGGGTGTTTTCTTCTAAGAGATTGAGAGCTATGGTGAGAACTGAATTCACTGACTGTTTGGGGGCTGTATTCACCCATTATTGTTTTTGTTCAGGTGTTTTGTGCTAAGAGGTTGATAGCTGTGCTATGGTGAGAACTGAATTCACTAACTGGTAACCATTTAAGTTTCCATCTTCCTCTTTCACAAAACAGCTGATTTGGCATAGTAGTATGTTGCTCTGACTGTTTTGCACAGGGTCCTGGGTTTAAGGCTTGGCAGTGAAATGTATGGTGGTAACACAGCATTTTATTCTAGCAACTTTCCAACATTATACAAGCAATGTTTAAAATGCGTCCCTGGTTTTTGGGCTTTTGTCCCCCCCCCACAATAAACTTTGGCTTTTTCCAGATTTGTTTGTGCAAAGTTCAGAGATACAGCTGAGTGAGTAGATTTTACAAGAAGCTGAGAGTTGCAGGGGAGCAAAAGTTTAGTGCTGCTTATGCTGAGTCTGCTTGCCTTGTTAATAGCACAACAGGTAGTATACTTGTTTTGATAAAGAAGGCTGTGGGTTCTACTCCCACAGTAGATAGATGCATTGCTGATACTGTACTTTGCAAAGGGGGTGGATGCTGCACTGCTTTTTGGCGAAGATACCTAGTAACTATGAACCTGTTATTGTTTGCCATCCATTCCCTATTGCAATATTGCTAGCTTATAATTTTTTAGTGTAAGATAGGCAATTTATTCCTCAAGGGTAACGGGCACTTTATTTGTAGATGAAACAATGAAATACAAAGTTATTTGCTAGCAGCAGCCTCTTCATTAGTTACAGATCTCTTTAATGTGGAATTATTTAGATGACTTTTACCTCAGAGATTGTGCATATGTTCTGATACTGGTGGACTGTAGAAGTTTGAGTAGACTTTTATGATGGAAATGTTCTGAATTGGGCAGTTTTGTCATTACTGGTGCATGCATTTTGTTTCATTGTTTACTGGAAAAATTTCAAAACAAATTTAAAACACCCTCTAAAACTGTACTGTATTGTACAAGG
This sequence comes from Protopterus annectens, assembly GCF_019279795.1. Lineage (NCBI taxonomy): Eukaryota > Metazoa > Chordata > Ceratodontiformes > Protopteridae > Protopterus > Protopterus annectens. The sequence continues at coordinate 133,511,853 of NC_056751.1, forward strand.
AATATAATTTAATACAATCAGGAAGGTGTATGAAAGAGCATGCATATGTTTTGTGTGTAAGGGGCCTGTGATTTGAAAACAGTCCAAACCCAAAGTTAATCTGCCACTGGCAAAATGTATTTTCTTTGAATGTGGGTTTCAATGCTGTTTCAGTGAATGCGAGTTTTCAAGGGCAGAGTAATTTTAATGCTAAGTCTGTTTTCATTGTGAGACTGCATTGCTTTGTTTAGCAGATATGATATCTATTAGTGTTTGTGCTGTAAAATGCAAAATAAAACTTTCAAATGAAGTCCAAATCATCACAGAAGTAAAGCAGTATGCACATTAGTGTTTATGGTTTTTGTTTTTCAGCTTTTCCCAGTTAGTGTTTATGGTAAATGGGATGAAATAGCCAAGTAATGGTTCATTGGAATGGCTGTAGGGGGAGGAGCTCCATTCGACCATGATTTTGTGAGGGGGGGATGGGCAGCAAACTCCGACAGCCCCGGCTGAACTATACCTCTCAACTGTCCAGACTTTTGCAGAATGAAGAGATTTTTGCTTCTCATTTTTGGTTTGTTCCTCATAAAATTTGTGTTTTTTTGTCAAATCATTTAGGAATGAAGTCACTAAATAATGACAGACACTGAGTTTCAGACTTCATAACCTTCAGACAAATACATGCTAAAGCAAGACCTGTTATTCTATCAACTGTCTCAGTTTATACAAGAGCAATTTTTAGTACTGTTTGTAAGTTCCCCCAATATATTTGGCCTTGTCCAGATTTCCTGCATTAACAGGTTGAGAGTTACTTGCAAATAAATTGCTTTATAGAATTAGGCATATCCAAACCTCTCAACTGTACCCTATTTTGGCTGAAAATGTTGCTCTTCCCCTAATAGTCTCTCCACAAAATGGCAATTTTGGAAGAAAACATGGAGGGTTTACAATTAATAAATAACTGTAATAATCAGTTATAGATTGGTTTTATTTCAGAAATGCATGTAGATTATTTTATTTTGTCAGCTTCTCAAGTTAGCAGTACTAATATTAAAATGTGTCCCTTCTTTGCAGGTTCACAGCTGTATTGTGTGGCTATTTTATATTTTTGAATCACATTTTTGGTCCATTTTTCATAAAGTTGTGTTTTTTTGGCAAATTAGTGGCAAATCATTAAAGACTGAAGTTAGAAAATAATGACAGACATTTCAGTTTCAGATTTCATACCCTTCAGAAAATTCATACTAATGCAAGACCTACTGTTCTATTATCTTTCTAAGTTTATAAGAGCAATATTTAAAAAAATTCCTTATTTTTGGGCCTTTTTCCCACTTCTATGTATGGCTTTGTCCAGATTTCTTGCTCTGAGGTTGAGGGGTATGACAAATGTGTCAGGGCCATCGCAGTCAGCCAGAGACATTTCAAATTGTGACATACTTGTTGCACCCCACTCCCCCATGTATTGAGTCTGGATGTGTCCAAGCAAGGCAAGGAACAGTATGCAGTGTAAATGTGCAAGCTATCCAAGTTAGACACAAGTACTACAATGGCTTTTCATCTGTCCTTGATTTTGCAGAATGTTCTGGTTTCTGTCATATTTTTATACTGTTGATTTATGCTTATTATTCAAAAAGTGCCTGTTGCTCTGTGTTTAAGTAGCAATGCTTTAACGACCATCTGGTAAGCTTGTCTGAGATTATAAGATGCAAGTAAGTTTTAATAAGCATACTGTTAACGAATTGCCAACATTGAAAGCCTTTCTGTTGTTGCCATGCAGAGAATACTTACATAACTAGATAACATATAAGCCTTGGGTATTGAAATGCATATGACAGTATTTGTAATAAAGGACAGGATTACATTATTTTAAAAGCTCATTACAGGCTTTACCTGCAAACTAAACAAAATGCCAATCTATCATGTGTGGTCCATATCCTTTGCAGTAATCCTTTAAGCAATGTATGTTGAGCTTGTTTCCTGTTTGCTTTTCATTTTTTACTTTGATCATGTTTTCCCCATGAAACAAGTTGTTGTCAGGCAGCAGGTCTTTTTTGGATAAGAAACATTTTTACAAGTCGGGGTATCACAGAGATTGCTACTTTCAGCTTGTTACTTGGTACTTTAATAAAGCTGAATATAAATTATAATTAGAACCGCAGTGCAAGGAGAAGTGGTTTGAGTTGAGTGCTGCTTGTTTTTTTATACTTGATTTTAACTGGCATTCCAGTAATGTATTTAAAAAGTAATTTATTTGTTCATGCCTCACAGCCTTTTTGTTTCCATCTAGATATTAAGTAAGCTGCCATGTAGCCAATGGATTGAAATATTTTTTTTCTTCTACACTTTCCATTTTTCTTGATTGGACTCTCATAATGATAGTTTGGCAACCAGGGCAGCGTATTTAATTAAAGTTACAGCTGTTGTGGTTTTGATCATAGCTCCTCCCCTTTCTAGTTGGCCACACCAGTTCCCATTGACCCCACCCATTCAGCTGTCTCCTGCAGCCCCCCTTTGATTTGAAGTCACCAGCCGCCACTGCTGAGAAAGATTGGACTTTTTTGACTTTGTTAAACTTGTGGATGGACTGTAAAGACTGTACCCCATTTTATGTCATTCATGTTTAGGACACTGAAAAGAAAAAAAGTAACTGTAAGTAAAACAATTTTTGTTTTTTAATAGCATTTGTATAGAACATTTCATGATGTAAACTGCATATTATGCAGTAAACCAGTTTGTGTAGTATGAAGTTTAGCATTTTAAAAGTGAGGCTGGGGAGTTTCTTCAGTGATTGTTGTATGAGGTAAAGATGTTAAAGTAAACAAGTGCATTGTTAGTTGTGAGAAGTATAGGCTTTAAAATGTTGCAACAGAAGAAAGGCTGGAAAAAGCAACTTTACCTTAATATGCTGTGATTGTTGGCTGCTGTGGTGGAGGGTCGGGTGTAAAATTGCACTGACAACATTATACATAGAGTTGAGATGTTCCCTCTTATTTTTGCAAAGGCAAATGTTTAGTTTAATGCCCTTGCTTAATCTTCAAACAAGTACTTTTTGTAAGCAAGTAGGCTTGAAAACAAAGACAAAGTTGTGAAAGTCAAGAGAAGTGCTAAGTTTCTTGTATTAGCTTTTTTCTAGTAGCAAATGTTCAGTAAGAGTTGAGTTCTCTGAAGGCAGTGGTATATTCTGTTATGGGTGAAATTGACAAAGATTCCTTCATATATCTGCAGAGTTGTTAGCTGTTTTTTTTTTCCTCTCATTGCTGACTGATTCCATGGATATGAGTTGTCTGCCGGTGCAAGCAATTAATCTGAGAGGTCTGAGCTTACTTTGCTGAGGGACATGCAAAATATTAATGTATAAGAGCAAACACTTCAGTGAAAAATAAAGTTTGAAATTATTATAAGTGAATACGAAAGATATAGCAGCTTACCTAGCAGCCTAATACTGTAATGCATTTAATATAACTGTGTATAATTTAGTTTTTTTTAAAGATAACCAGTGCAGTTTTCTTTACACTAAAAATTAGTGTTTTCTGAAAGCATGCAAGCTGTTTTTCACATCTGGGAGTGGGACATAGATAAGGAAAGAACAGACAAATCAATGTAAGTGGGAACACAGGCTGTAATATGCAGTTTAGCATGGGTAACCTTAATTTGAGGTTAGGTAATGCCTGTGGTTACAGCTGTTGATTTGGAGCATTTGTTCTTATCTGGAGGATTAAACTTCATTTTTTAAGATGTACATAGTTTTGTATGCTTGTTCTAAGTTAGTAGGTTATGCTGGTATTTTGAAATTTTATTTTTTTTGTTTGAGGGTTTTCATTAAAGCAAAAGGTCTTGAAAATGTGACATGGATTCAAATGGAGATGATAAAAACATCTGTATAAAAGATCAGCCTTTCAAACATTAATGTGTACATGTAACACAAAAGTTGGAAATGTACATTAAAAAAACTGTCATGTATAATAGTTGGGAACAGTCACTTCTCATAATGGCTACGCTATCCATATTATCTTGCAATGTAAATGGACATATAGGTATAAACAAAAAGGAAAGAGTATTGAATTATATTAAGAAATGCAGTGTGCAAATAGCAATGCTGCTGGAGATGCATTTGAAAAGAAATGAACATATGAATTTGATAAAGCAATGGTTTCAGGATGGATATTCAGTAGAATATGAAGGACAAGGGAAAAGGGGAGTGAATATATTAATTTGTAGAGGAGCTCCGAAATGATAGAAAAGAAAAAAGTAATAATAGATTTGTAGTAGTAAGGGACTGTTGTCAAGGGAGGAGGATTTCATTGGCACGTATTTATATTCCTACAAAAACTGCTATTATGGAGCCTAAAAAGAATTTGGGGGGAATTGCTATCCTTCAGCAGGGAATATAATTTTTATGTGGGGACTGGAACTTGATTTGCAACAGTGAGGATGTATCTGGGGGACCTTGAAAGGAAAATAATTATAAAAGAGGGAGATTTCTGAAGACATTTATGAAAACATTTCATATGGACGAAGTAAATTTTGTAGTAGAAACTCTGACAGAATTTACATATTATTCCCCACGGTACAATAATTGGGCTAGACTAGATAGACATTATATTTCTAAGGAATATGATTTGACACACATCTGGTAACTATTTCAGATCATGCACCATTAAAAACTAAGATAAAAATGCAAGACAATGAAGGGAAAGTGAGACACTGGGAATAATTTAAGGAATGGGTAGTGGACATTATTCAAGAGTTATTAGGGAAGATAGAAATGTCTTCATATGTAATAACTAGTGAGTAGGAGAAAATGGTTAAGAAATAATAGGAATTATTTAGATGGGCTGACAACAGTTAAAGTATTACAGAATAAGGGAATTGACAGAACAAAAAGAAGCACAACTGCAGAATACTAAAGAGAAAATAAGGGAGTATCTGGATAATATGCATGAGTTTAGAAAGGTTGCTGTTAGACAACAGTTTTTGATAATAACTCCAGAGCACAAAAACTTTTAGCACAATGACTTAGGCAACAGAAAATAGAAAGGGTTGTCACCAAACATATAACAAGAAAAATAACCAGAGATCCTGTAGAGATATTAGAGATAGTTCAGAAATGTTTTGAAAATGTGTATAAAGCAGTGAAGTGTAGAAATTAAGAAAGAACACAGATGGAAGTATTTATGGAAAACGTAATTATGCCAAAGTTAGAGGTAGATGAGGCTCAGCATTTAACACTTAAGATAGGGGGAAATGAGATAAAAACAGTGATGTATAATTAATCTGCAGGAAAGTCTCCAGGAACTGATGCTATTCCTGTTGAAGTTTGAAAGTGGTAGGAAAGAAAGTAATAAATATATGAGCATTTTTTGATCAGTATTTTAAAGGAGGGGAGGCACCAACATCTAGAAACATGTGGTGGCTTTAATATCTAGTGATGGTAAGAACTCATCAGACACAGCTTCATATAGACCCATTTCAATTTTAAACCATGACTATAAAGTGAGTGTCTCTACTTGCTAAAATTGATTGATATGGAGCAATGTGCTTTTGTGTACAATATTTATAGAACAGTAATGATTCACTAGGAAGCAGAATGCACACAAATAGTTCTCTTGCTGGTGGTCTTGAGGCAGAGAAAGCCTTCAACAGAATTCAACTGATAAAATAATAAGGTTAATTAGGAGGATGTACGAAGGGTCAGAGGCCAGAATTAAAGCTGTGATAAGCTGTGTCTTAACCAGGTAGGGATGTCCTCTCCCCCCTTTATTATTTGCTTTATATTTAGAGCCATTGTCAAAAGAATTAAGGGTCTCAGAAATTCAGGGATATAATTAGTATGATAATCAAGAAAAGTTGGCTTATTTGCAGATGAAAAAACAGATAAGCAAGCCTCGGAATACTCCACAAATGCTCGAACACGTCAGTACTGTTCTTGAATCGAACCAGACAGCAACCAAGACAATAAATAGAGTGCCACGAATGAATAATCCAAAATTGAGTTTAATTCTTAAGCGCTTTTCGTCTGCTACTAATGGCAAACTTCTTCAGAGTAAACTCATCTTCCATTCCTACTCATTTATACAAACAACTTAATTGATTAATTGATCCAATTCAACACTCATTACTTATTTAAAAGGCAATGGCTAAAAAACCAATTTAAAACTCAACATTATGGAAGTAACCTGTTTACACAATTTAAATGTAGTGAACATATATACGTTAAACATCTTACAGTCCATTCTCCATTTACCTCATAAATCATAACTGTATGATGATAAATCAAAATAAAATTCAAAACATTTCCACAATAAGAGAAGGCAAAAAACAATAAAAATTAGATTTAAATATGTAACCCATAATTCACAAATTATGGTAATACATTTACTTATTTAAATTGATTTTATTATGTAATATAGCATGAATGCCGCTGTGAAACACTTGATCGCATTGACCAAAACGTTAAATTATTAATTTGAATGAAATATTCATATAATTTTAAAATCTATCGCTTTAAACTTAACATACTAAGTAAGCAACCTATAGAACATGCTTCATTTAAACCAGGGGGATTGTAAGTTATTTGCAGATGACATTATTTTATACCTAATAACTCCAAGAAAGGACAGTGTTGTGGGCATTTTGAGTTGGTTTCAAATCTTTTCAGGACAGTGAAAATAACACAAAGGCTATAGTCATAAATTATGTACCCACACTTGAATTGGTACAGTAATACCCATATTTATAAAGAATTTATAAGATAAATATTTAGCAGTATGGATTAAAAAGGCTTATGCTATGGCAGCTAAGGATATGCGGAAAGTGAATAAACAAAAGATAATACAAAAACTGAGAAACTGGAAGCTTTTTTTTTTTGGATATGGATAAAAGACACAAACAATTAAAATGCCTCTAATCCCTTTAGATTTATATACAGGTCAGGAATATTTTTACAACTGTTGGAGAAGTCATGGGGAATAATTAATCAAACGTGAGGGAATTTATCTGGAATGGGGAGAGGGCGAGAGATAAGTTAGATAAGTTAATCCTTCCAATAAAACAAGGTGTTTTAGGATTACCTGATTTGAAGAGATATGTTAGAGCTACACATTTAATATTCATATAGAGAACACAAGCAGAAGGTTATAATAAAGTGGAAGGGGATGATGATGAAGCAGGGGAGAAATTTAAGAAATAAGGAGAGACTGGGATTTTGATTGCAAATCCTTAAGGAAAATAATAACAATCATTTAGAATATTATACTCATATGGTAGCCAGAAGTATTCCAATAACTAAGCCAATATGAGAATGGAGTAAGATTTTGCTGATATTGAAGACTGCAAGTAGGACTACAGAAAGTAGGCAAGAAAGGGCTGTAATTTATTGGAGAAAACTGGCAAAGGTACCAAGGTATTGGGACTAAATAACTAGGAAAGTTAAAATAATAGAATGAGGCCAAAAAGGCATTTGGACTCTAGGCTAGAGACTACCTTCGCTATCAGGGATTGATATCGGAATATAGGCAAAGAGAAAAGAAGTGTGGAATCCTAAGTGAAAGCCTGTTTTGGTAGAGTGTTTAATTGAATCTAGAACAGAAGCTGCTGTTAAAACAAGATATAATTAGTAAGGTATATAAAATATTGCACAATAATTATAAGAATCAATCAGATGGACTTAGAAAAGATTGGATAAGCAATTTACAAGGGAACAATGGAAGGACATATGTATGGCTCCCAAGTATGCAGCAAAGTCCAGAAGGTTTAGGATTTTTATTTGGAAGTGTTTACATAGATATTTTTTATATCCCAGGCAAATTTCAAATAATTTTTCCTGAGGTAGATGGCAAATTTTGGAGGTGTGATGGGGAAGAAAGATGTAACTAGAAACATATGTTTTGGGAGTGTAATGAGTAGGCAGATTTTAAAAATTCCCCTACAGAAGACTCTGTCAGAACTATTGGGTGAACAAATGGATATAACCAAGAAAATGATTCTTTTGAGCTGGGACACAGGATCTGCATTTCCTGGACATAGTAAGGACATGTTAAATTTATTTATGGCGGCTGCCAAAGAAACAATTACTAGAAAATGGAAATCAAAGTCCAGTTGACATACTGAATATTTTAACAGAGATAAAAAAAACTGGAAGTGGGATCTGTAGAAAATGGAACAAGCGAATTACATAGATACTTGGAAATTATGGGAACAATACATGCAATATAATTGTAGCACACCTGCAGATGTAGCTGAAGAGATATGGGTTCCTTCCTACCTGACTCTGGTGACACTCCTATAGGCCCAACACATCAAGGTGGCAAGAGGGACAGATTTTATTCTAGGTGACATATCTAGTTTAAAAAGGCAATAGCACAACCATAAACAAATTATTTCAACAGTGCACAAGTTAGCAATAAAGCAAGGTGAGATATTCATGCAATAAAAACATACATTCACCCTCTTCCCCCAGAACTCAACAGAAGAAAGTCTTGACATTCAAACATGCACAAAGAAGGCAATATCAATGAGCAGTAAAGCTTTATAATGCAGCAATACAAACACAGGGAAAATGCACTGTCATTAAGCAATAAAAGAGTCGTAATACAACAATACAGATATGAGAAACTGCAATGTCATTGAGCAGCAAAATTCTTGAAGACAGCAGTACTAACATGAGCAAAATGCAATGACATTGAACAATGAGGATTTATAATGCAACAATACAAATATGAGAAAATGCAATGTCATTGAGCAGTAAAGATTATTTAAGGCAGCAGTACTAACATGGCAAAATGCATTATCATTGAAAAATAAAGATTTATAGTGCCACAATACAGATATGAGAGAATGCAATGTCATTCAGCAGTACTAACACCCTCTACCCCCTTGATCAATTCTAAACAGACCAACTATGAAACACTCTATTATACCCTGTTCACTGGCCAGTGACTATTTGCAGTCTTGCTGCCGGCATGATGGGGCCCAAGTTGGAGCTCATATGGATCCCAGTTATTTGTAATCCACAAAGCATTTGGGGGGGGGGACCACAATCTTATAAAAATATAAAAATTATGGCCAGAGCCTCTCACCACTCTGTCGAGAATATCCTAGTGACCAGGCGCCGTGGTTCCTCTGATGAGAAAAGTAGAAAATCACCTACCAGAACTCTGGTAATCCTCTATGGCTTCTTGGTACTAGACCTAAGGGAACTTCTTTTCTTGCTGAATCATAGCAGGTGTGGAGCTACTGGTTTCAGACTTCTCTCCTGATTCCACAAAATGCCATCATCCAGGATTTCAGCCAGAGACAGACACAAACTGCTACTTCATTTCCCTGCCCCAAAGCACTAGAAAAGAAAATCCAGTCATGCTGCAAGGCCCTTTCCCCTTCAGCTACATGTTTCAGACTTCCCTCCTTCAGCTAGTGTTCCAGAATCCTCTTTTACTTTCAAAACTGTCTTTTTATATTCCTGAAAAGGAGCTCCACTTTGTGGTGTAATGGAAAACTACAGTCTATTACTTCTACATGAAATACAGAGGAGGGGAAGTGTGGTTTAAAAGAAGGCAGGAATTGAGCAGTCTATGTAATGTTGGATGATGATAGTTATAAAAAAAGAATACATGTGATGTGTAATGTATGCAACTGGAAATATGGTGATATTGTTTTCTTTTATATTAATATATGTTTGTCTATATCTTGAGTAATGTTACAAATTGAGAATAAAACCACAGTTTGTCTTTTTCATAAGTACCATGGAATCTTTTGCACACAGCCAAACTGCCACCAGCTTAGGCATACGGGGCCTTGTTTTGATATCTCATCAGAAAAACAGCACACTCAGGAGAGCACCACCCCCCACACTGCAGAATCAGTACTAGAAAATTAATCCATGTACCTTGTTTCAAGCATGAAAGGCAAGTGTATTGCCTGTTGAACTATTGACACTATAATGATTTCCTAATTTCTGGACTTAGGCATCTATAATAGTAGGAGTGCCTGTGCACTTTCAGTCTTGCATGGCACAATAGGTGGCCAGCAGTATGCTGGATTAGCAGTTTTTTTGTCAACTCTGATGCATCTTACATCACATGTAGTTTGTATTAAATAAAGACCTGTAGAAGTAACATTTTTTATTTTTGACAAGCCTTATTTTATTTTTGCCAACCTCCTCCCACTGCCTGCCAACCATCGATACTTTCTTAGTTTGCTGGACAATTCTTTCCCCATACACCTAGGTGAGATCCAACTAAGAGGAGGCCATCACTGAGGCAGCTGTCAGAGGTGGTTTAGAGTTTTTAACATTTTAGAATCCTGATTCCATTGTGTGTGCTACATAACGTGCTGATTGTTTTGTGTGAATTGGGCTTTAGTGAGGGTATGTCACCTGCTTCCATGAGTGATGCAGTCTTGTCCCCTTTTAAGCCAGCTCTCCCACAGGATCTCTTATGTCCACTGAGGATACAGCCAGATGATCACATGCCCAGGGTATGCACTTTTGAACCCTCCCACAGGAAGAGGTGAGCTGGCAAAGCCATGTAACGCCTCTCCTCCTCGCTCCAGCTCCAATAGACACCTGAGCCATAATTAAAATCAGGTCACTCAGACAGTAGTCAAGATTTTATCCCTCTCACCATTAGAGCTGGCTAACTTTGACAAGCCTCATTTTGGTGACTAGGATTAGGAGCATTTGTCTTGTAAACAAATTGTCTGTCTTTTTGTCTTTTGTGACATACCCAGGGAAATGGTTGTCCAGATGGAACAAATGTGAGGGAAGCAGCACCCTTGGTATCACTTTAATGTTAGGTCCATTTGCAACAAATCATCATCATCATCATCCCCTTTTTCCCATTTACATGGGGTCGGGGTATCGTATTAACTGTCGCCAACTCTCTCGATTCAGTGCCACTCTCCTGCCTTCTTCAACACTCATACCTGACTGTCGCAGATCTTCTTTCACACAATCCATGCACCTCTTTGCTGGACGCCCTTGCTTCCTCTTACCTTCTTCCTGTGTGTCCCAAATCCCCCTCACCAGATTGTCTTCTGCTTTTCTACACATGTGCCCATACCATCGTAATCTGTTTTCTTTGATCTTTTCTGCAATTGGAGCTACTTTGGCTTCTGCTCTTATGTCCTCATTTCTTCACCTGTCCCGCAGTGTGCAACTTACCACCTTTCTCAGGCACTTCATTTCCATCACCTCTAGCTTCTTCAACTGTTCTGCCTTTAATGCCCAGGTTTCTGTACCATACAGTAGTACTGGTCGCACCACTGTCTTGTACACCTTACTTTTCAGCTTCTTTGGCATTCTTCTGTCATATACTACACCTGATACTCTATGCCAGTTGGCTGCATCTCCTCTGATTCTAGCTTTGACCTCTTCATTCAGACTACCCTTCTCCTCAACCACCCCTCCCAGATACTCGAAGCTGTTTACCTGTTCCACTATCTTCCCATCTATCTCTATTCTCAGCTTCTTCTGATTTCCCCAATCTGCTGCCATTACCACTGTCTTATCTGTGCTTAGTTTCATCCCATGTGCCTTCAGATTTGCATTCCATTCTCCTATCCTTTGCTGAAGTTCTAGATCAGAGTCTGCCTGTACTGCCACATCGTCTGCATACAGCAGCTTTGTTGCTCTGACCCCTCCAACCTGTTTGCTGATGTAGTCCATTACCAGTATGAACAGCAGTGGGCTCAGAGCTGAACCCTGGTGTACACCCACTCCCACTGGGAACCCGTCAGTAAGGCCAAACACTGTTCGTACTTGAGTCACTGGGTCCTTGTACATAGCCTGTACTAATTCTACCATTTGCAACAAATCTGATATTATTTCTGACCTGAAGTATGATGTTGAACTGACCTTTATTAAAGAGACCTGGCCAGATGAAAATTTTGGTTGTTGTTTGTAGCCACATTGCTGCCTGTGTTCTCTGTAATTTAACACCCTACTTTAGATAGGCACAAAGGTTATGTTGCAGTTTGTTTTAATTTTTCACTGAGACTGACTAAGATCATGGACTAAGGTTATAGACTATTTTGAATTTGTAATGGAAACAAGGACAAGCTCTGAGTTTTTCATATCTTAATCTATTGCTTTCCCAGACGTTTGTGGACATTTCTGCAGAGACTTGCATGCTTTCTCACTGATTTGGTTTTATAATGTCCAAACTGGTTGGTAATAGGTTATTTCAGCATCTGGGACAGTGATGAGTCTGGTTGCAGCACAGGAAGTCATCTACATCATGCAGGGGTTTGAGTGCTTGTGCCTCCGCATATACCTGTGTGTGAGTGAGTTTCTATATATGTGTTTGAGTCTGCGTCTCAGTGCCTCTGTATCTGTGCATGTATGTGCATGTGTGTGTCTGAGTTTCTGTATATATGCTTGTGAGTCTGTCATTGACACTGCATTCATGTGTGTGTGTGTGTGTGTGTGTGTGTGTGTGTGTGTGTGTGTGTGTGTGTGTGTGTGTGTAGACATTATAAAATACTTCAATAATTTATATTTTGTATGTAAAATATATTTGCTAACAACAATTACTTATCCTACACTAAGTTTGAAAAGATTAGATGGAGGAACTATTTTACATAAGTGTTTATACACACAGACACACACACACACACATATGTATATATATATATATATATATATATATATATATATATATATATATATATATATATATATATACACACACACACACACACACACACACACACACACACACACATCTCAAATACATGTGTAAGCAATAAGTTTGAATTCACATTTTTATAGACAGGTGTACAAGTGAGTGACTACCCATTTGTGCCATTGCACTAATGCAGGATTGATAGAATGTTGACCTTTTAGCTTTGTTTACATGTTCAGCTTAGGAAAATGCAGACTTGATGGTTTGGGACACATAGGTAGGTTTATGTTGGAATGTTGTGAATGTTTTTTAAATTTGTTCTGAAATACATTGCTGCATAGACGTTTGTTGAGATTGCAGTACAGTGGGGATGGCAAATAAAACCTTTCCCCACTGTTGTACAATCTCGGAGTGGGTATATATAAGTAGCAGTGGGTGTGGGGGTGTAGGACAGCTTGCACCTGCAAAAAATGCTCATATTGTTGTTTTTACTTGGTGGTTTGGTAAAGCACCATCCTGTATTGGTCGTCAGTGATATTAGTATTCATTTTTAGTAGGAGTCTCTGTTATGTGTGCTCACTCATTTTGGTTTGCATGTTTGATGGTCACTGCTTTTAGCAGTCAACCATTCACGATGTAACTATATATATATATATATATATATATATATATATATGTGTGTGTGTGTAAAATACACACATGTATATATATATATCTATATATATATATATATATATATATATATATATATATGTGTGTGTGTGCATGTATTTTACACACACACACACACACACACATATATATATATATATATATATATATATATATAGTTACATACACATATATATATATATATATATATATATATATATATATATATATATGCGCATTAATAATAAAGGGAAAATACAGCTTTACAGAGCATTTCCTAAGCATTGCAATGCTCATCAGAGTGGCCCTTACACATAAATAATAGACCTACCAGGGAAGCAGAGGGCCAAAACCCCCTTGGAGAGCATTAGTGCTTATCTATCACAGTGTAACACTACCACTAAACATCAGATAAGCTTACCTATCACAATATAACACTACTACTAAACACCAGATAAACTTGTGTATGTAATCATCTGTGAAACTGACTGTCCTGTGGTATATGAATTTGTTGTAATACAACTCTGTCACAAAAGCCGGGGTTAAGTGATTTATTTGACTTGATCAGTGTTAGAAACCCCCCAGACGAAGATCCATAATAATGTAGCATTGTGGGCCAGTATAGAACTGCAGCTTAACTGTTTTTGTATTGAGTGACCATGTACTGGTTGGTAGATGAGCCATCATGGGGTGAGGTGGGGGGCACAGCTGCACTGAGGACTGCATGGGTAGGGTGACATGGATGACTGGAGGTAACAGCACAAACACTAGAAACCTAGCTACACCGTTGGCAGTAAGTCTTATAACATTTTTGAATTAACAATCAGACCTTTTATGTATATGCCTCCAAAAAGAATTTCCTGTAGCTTTGGAATGAGTCTTTGCAACAGGACATACGCATCTGTGGACCAAGCCTTGGTTTTACTTATAATGTTCACAGTGACAATTTCAGTTATAGTTTGTTTTACACGGTTTCTTTTGTGTGTTGCATTTTATGAAAAAAGCATGTACAACTCAGCCTCTTTTATTATCTTTTAAAACAGTTATTACATTTGGTTTCAACATCTATCGTGCTGATAGAACCCCTAAAAAAGGTGGCGGTGTAGCCATACTCTACTCAGACAGCCTAAACCTGTCTTCTATCACTATCCCCATCCCCAATTTCTATCCTGCTGAACTTCTCATCCTAAACTGCAATCTCAACCCTCACAAGAAGTTTGCTGTCACTTCTATCTAGGTTTACTATTAAAATTTCGAACGGCACTCCGTCGACTGTACTATAGTCGAACACGGAAGTTCGAAAATGATAATTGCGAAGTCAAAAAAACAATCTAGGAATGGGTTTTAACATGGGTCGAGGTAGGGGAGATGTTTGTAGTTCAGAATAATACTGAACACCTACCTCGACCCATGTTAAAACCGTTCCTCGATTGATTTTTTGACTTCGACATTCGACGTTTTCGAACTTCCGTTGCCGACTATAGCACAGTCGACGGAGTGCCGTTCGAAATTTTAATAGTAAACCTCTATCTACATCCCCCCTGGGAATAATATACCCACCCTAGAAAAATATCCTATCCTAGTTTAGTCACAACTTAGACTATGAAACCCTCATTCTTGGTGATGTCAATATAGACTGGTCCAAACTTACTACTGACTCACCACAATCTAGCATCAACTTACATGGTTTCCATCAACTAATTACATCCCTCACACGTTTCAGTAAAGACTTATCTTCCAGCTCCACCATTGACTGGATACTCACCAACTCTCCTCACCTCTGCCATAGCCCATGTACCCTATCTGACTCCTTAAGTGATCACCTCCCCACCTCTATCCTTAGACACACCTCCCAGACACACACCACATCTGTTTAGAGATTGCCCTAAGCTCTCTAACTTCAATAACACCCAGTTTAATTCCATGCTATGCAGTATTGATTGGTCCATCCTTAAACATATCCCTTTTGATGATGCTGTCATGAAATTCAACAACATTTTCCTAGATACTCTTAATTCCCTTGCTCCCTCCAGGAAAATCAGAATTAAATCAAACCATGCTCCATGGCTCTCTAAAGATACTAGAGCACTAATACATACCAGCGATAGTACCTGGAAATTATGGCTGAAAACCAGGCATACTCCCCATCTACTTAAATAAAAAACACTACGTAACCTAGTTAAGAAATTGGTCACCAAAGACAAGACCTCTTACTATGACTCTCCTCAACTGGACAACATGTCCAACCCACGCAACTTCTGGACTACTCTTAGCAAAATACTTTACCCTGGCAAGCCTTCTTGCCCCTCACCCTACCCCAACAAATCTCCTCCTGAAATTGCTACCCTACTCAACAAACACTTCATTGACACTATTCAAAACCTTACATCCTCAAATACTAATGCTGAAACTATCACTACTACCAACAACCCTCATAGCCAGAATCTCTTCTCATTTAAACCTGTGTCAACTTCCTACATCAAATCTCTTCTTCATAAGCTTAAGCCATGCTCTCCCTCTACCGATAACCTACCTTATACATTTCTCAAACTTGCTGCTGAATCTATAGCCTATCTTTTATCCATTCTTATTAACAGATCTATACAAGAGGCTACAGTTCCTACTATCTGGAAATCCTTCTATACTATTCCACTGCATAAAGGTGGCAACTCCACTGATCCATCTAACTATCGTCCCATTGCTATTCTTTCTCGCATCTCCAAGTTGCTCGAAAAATGCATACATTCATGACTTCTCAACCATCTCCTCCAACACAACCTTCTCACTCCCACTCAGCATGGTTTCCGTCCCCACCACAGCACATCTACCGCCCTCCTCTCTTTCACTCATACCATAGCCAATGCCCTTGATAACAATCAGCTAATATCCTGCCTTTTCCTTGACCTTTCCAAAGCCTTTGACAAAGTCTCTCACCCTATACTACTTTCTAAATTATCTAACCTCAACCTGTCTTCTTCCCCCCTTGCTTGGTTCTCCAGCTATCTCTCAGGTAGGCAGCAGTCTGTCAAATGGCTCTCCTCCTGCTCTCCCTTTATATCTGTTCCAACAGGTGTTCCTCAGGGCTCTATCTTGGGTCCTCTCTTATTTAATATCTTTACAAACAAACTATTCACCTCTTGTAGACAATCTTCTCTTATACAATATGCAGATGACGCTACACTCATCTCAATCTCCAGTAGTATCACAGACCTTCTCACCCTTACTCAAAACTCCTTTCTATCCACAGAGAAATGGCTATCTGACAATCTGCTTATCCTTAACCCTAATAAGACCAAGCTCCTGCTCTTTCTCCCCCGCTCTTTTTCCAATCACAAATCTACATTTACCATAACATCCTCTAACAACACAATCATAAAACTTGAACCACACACTAAACTGTTAGGCGTCATTATAGATGACAAGCTCAAATTTAACTTACACTTAACTGGAAGGAATGAAAAAAAAACACACCAGAAACTTGGCTTGCTCTATCGTAACAAAATATTTCTTACTCCAAATGCTAGACTCTCCCTAGCTCAGTCCTTCCTCCTGTCCACACTTCTCTACGCAGCCCCAATACTAACCAATATACAAGCTACTACCATGAACAAACTACAACAAACTTACCATAAAATTGCAAGATTCATTACTAACTCCCCCTATAACTCCCATCACTGCCTTGCCTTGAACTCATTACAATGGTTCAAATTCCCTCAACTACTGCTACTTTCTCAACTTCAAGTTATTCACTCCATTCTATACAGGCCTTCATCCTGTCCAGCTCTCACTACTCTTGTATCTATCTATACCCCTTCTAGAACCCTCCGCACCTCTAACCAACAACTTCTGAATGTAGACCATCCAAAGAAGAACACAGGCAAACTGCAATATAACTGCTCTATAGTCCACACTTGGAACAAACTTCCTCTGAACATCCGCTCCATCATACACCCTCCACACTTTAAAAAGGAACTCAAACATTATCTTCTCAACACTAAATCATGTATCTGCTTAGAACCTACCTGATATGTCCCCTTTATACAAATGGTGCTCCTTTCCTCTGAACTCCTGAAAGCACCTATACCTTCCTACAAAGCCTATGCAATAAATTCTGATTCACTTATATACCTCTTATTTGATCACTTGTATATAACTTGTTTTTTGTACAGAAAAAAAAACACATTAGGGGTTCATATACTCATTTCTTTGAGAAAACCCTCTTGCTGTAATTTGAATATGTTTGAGTCATCATTTGTATTAATATGTTATGGAGTTATAATTGGTTATGGTACTTTCTATGCTTTGTTACCTATGTTATCCTAATTGTTTTTGTAATTGGAGCTTTTCTCCTTGGGTCTCCACTGAAAACGGGCTCATGCCCAGCTGGACCAACCCGGTTAACAAATGTCAAATAAAATAAAATAAAATAAATTTGTGTAATTTATTACAACTTAGTTCACTTCTTATTCATTTTTCTTTTGAAAATTCAGTAACATTTTCTCAGGTTATTTACAGTTCTCACAGCGAAAAATGCACAGAATTTGTGGGTGTGTTTCAAATGTCCATTTCATATTGTTGTCACTGTATTTAAAAAAAAAAAAGACATGATTAGTGATGGCAAAGGTATACAGCCAAGTTTAGTTTGATCCAGTCATGTGGGAAATATAATATATATTTCCTATAGATATGTAGGCTGCCATTTAAGAATAATTGATGATAAGCATGAAGGTGACTGGATCTTGTAAACTTTGTTAACGGTTGTACTGAACATTTAAGAAGAAATTGTTTATGTATAGTTTATTTGGTGATTTTTGTCTAGGTTATTTAGATTTAAGAAATGGAATAAAGCTGCATCATATGACATTGTACTTCATTTTTGATGGTCATCTTCAGTACAGACTTGGAAATCATCTTGTACTCCATTGGCGTGCATTCATGGAGATTGTCTAACTCCAAAGTTGCATACTTTTTTCTAATCATTGATAGATATCTCAGAACTGCTGTCAACAGCAGCTGTGCAAATCAATGGGTTGTAGTCAAAACATGCTGTTGATAATGGGATTCAGTTTGCATGTGAAAATTTTCAGCATTCCTTGAAAAAGAAATGTATGAATCATACACCACTATAATGTGTGCTGCCTTCAAGTAGAATTTATACCTACTGAAAGAATGAAATGTGAGAGGCAATGAAACAAATGGCAAATATTTGCAAGCTTTCAGAAACTGACCGCATGCACACACTGTCAAAATGACTATATTAACTTTCTCTCAGTGCAGTTTTTGCAGAATCTCAGTGATCTTTTCCGGTAAAGCTTTGAAATGTTTTATTTTACCTCTTAAATAGGTTTAGTTCCTAGCTCCACCACCAGTTCACAGGTAGATAAACTTAATTGACTTGTTCTAATTTATGCGTGACTCAGAAGAGACACTGTGCTGGTCTCTTTCCTATTTTATATGGAATCGAAACAGAAACCCAAGTAATACACAATATAAAGAGAACTCCCTGCAGTATACAAAATGCAAGTAGACAGTAAAGGAATACAAAATACAAGAAGGCAAAAACAAACTGACGTACCCGATGTTGTCCTTTTCATTCTTCCTCAATGTATGTGTTAGGATCCGATTCTCAGATCTGACTGCCACCTCTTCTAAACTTCGGATCCAGCTCTTGAGCTCCTTCCTTTACCCTTAATGCCTTACTCCATCCCCATAGCCTCAGATCTTGTTTGCTGCCATTGCAAACAGAAGCAGGTTCCAAGCTTTTGAGTGCTAGTATAAGGTTTTGTGAGTTCCAAAAATTATTTTTGATATTCTGCTTTTTTTATATCTATATACATACTTAGTTTCCGGGTGGCTGCGGTGGTGCAGCAGTTAGCGTTGCCGCCTCACAGCAAGAGGTTCTCCGGTTTGATCCTCGGCTGGGGTGCCTTCTGTGCGGAGTCTGCATGTTCTCCCTGTGGTCGCGTGGGTTTCCTCCGGCTGCTCCGGTTTCCTCACACATCCCAAAGACATGCTGTAGGTTGATTGGACACTCTAAACTGGCCCTAGGCGTGACTGCATGCATGTGTGTGCCTTCTGTGGAAGGTTGGGCACTGGGCTGGCAACTCGACACAGTAAAACTCCACTGCCTATCATGAGCAGACAAGGTGATCCACTGTGGTGACCCCTAACTGGGAAAAGCCAAAAGAAGAAGAAGCCATGATGATAATTTTCACACACTATGTACTAGCTAGATGTAGATGATAATTTTCACACACTATGTACTAGCTAGATGTAGATGATCATTTTCACACACTATGTACTAGCTAGATGTGGACTGCGGTGGTGGTTCTGCGGTAGCGTTGTCGCCTCACAGTTAGACGTTACCCGTTCGATTCTCAGAGCGTCTTCTGTGTAGCGACATGCGTGAATGGGCGTTCCTTCGTTGAAGGTTGTGCGTTAGGCCCGGCAAGCCAGTACGTAAAAAAATGTACTGCCAATCATTAGCGGAACGGAGTTCCGCTGTGGCGACCCCTAACCAGGAAAAGCCGAAAGACACAAACAAATGTACTAGATGGATGTACTAAGGCCCAGAATTTAGAGTTATGTGGTAAACAAATAGCAGCAGTAAGGTACAACACTCATTGTACTGCAGTGGGTCATCTGAATATGGACAGTCATTGTCAGTTCAAGGCTGCTGAACAGGTCAAAGGAGGTACACTGTAATTATATGTCCCTGGAGTACCTCAAGACACTGGTCTGCAAATCAACTAGGTGCTGAATGATGATGTCTGTTTGACCCAGGAACAGATGCCTGAGTCCATCCCAAGTCAGAGTTTAACCTACCCATTCAGATGTCTTTGTTTTCATTGACTGCAGCAGTACATTGTGAAACCTGTAAGTGTAACAGTGCTAGTGATATATTTCTGTCATCTGAAAATCATGCATTTGTAGAACCAGTAGCTACAATTGTGTTTAGTTATATGCAATTTGGTATATGAAATCTAGTGAAAAATTGGAGGTCTGCAGACAGACTAAAGTTGCAGTTGAATATTTAGTATTTTAGAAAATGTGACGATAAAGAAAAATGATATATTAAGGTTTTAAAACTAACAAAAACTAGGCATTTCATATTTAATGATGAGAAGACATAGTGGCTATTGTTTCCTAAGACTATAGTTCAGTAAGTATCTTGGATTTCATAACCTCTGCTGCTGTGTTTATTTTTCAAAGTAAGATTGAGAATGTGTTCCTGCATATGTGCGATTTTTCCATTATTTTATTAACGTTTAAGTAAACCAGAATGCATTGTGATTAAATCATGTTTCCCACTAGCTAAGCCAAATTACTTGCTGCATATTATTGTGAACATCACTACTGTAACTTTTTCGTCTCACCAAACTCTGGCAGTCTGTTAAAAAGTGGATTGAGCATCATTTTGGGGAGTAAATGATTAAAAACAATAATAGACAATAGTGAAGACTTTGGTTAGAACCCCCTTTATATATCAGGAGCTATATAAAATGTCCTTCTGCTTCCTTTTGCTGATGAGCACTGCAACATCATCTTCTTGATTCAGGCATAAGATCCCAGCTACTTTCACCAGAGAAGGAAGCAGGGTCAGTTAGGAGTCTTGTCTCTAGTGTGCATTTCAGACTTGTATGTGCCTCATGTGAGTTTAACTTCAGTCTTTGTATAAACAACAGAATTTATAACAATAATAATAGACAGAGACTATGAGTTGTAGAGGCTGTGGTTAGGAGGGTTGGGATGGCACCACAAGCAGTCATAAATGCAATAAAAAGCAGCTACGCTGTAAGACAACATCACTTGTTTTGCCACGTCTACTGGCAGTATAGTGTGATGACTGCTCACCTCCCTGCCATACACAGGCATACAACTACGAAAGCACCCCTGTAACTATACACCCAGGCATAGCTTGCAACTACAGAGAATTTTGCAGAATGTCCATATTTTTGATCTGCTGCTCATAGAATTTCTGGCAAATTATTGAGAATTACAGTTACTAAATAATGACAAACATTTGAAGTTAGGCTTCATATCCTTATTCTAGCAATTAAGTTTACAACAGCAGTTTTAAAATGTTTCCCTATTTTTTTGTCCTTTGTCCTTTGTTACTGCATTGCTTTTGGCTTTGTCTCAGAATCTTGAGGTTGAAAGGTATGTACCAAGGTGCTAGATAACCTTTCCACTTAATTTGACTCAAATTTATCAATATTGAAGGCAGTTTTCCTGCAGCTTTTGTTCTGTTTGAATTTATGTCACTTCAGTCACCTCTTCAGTCAAGTATTTTTAGCTTTTATACCTCAGTCCTGTGTTTTTCACATGATCTTCTTCTGCCCCCCCCCCCCACATTCCTTATTACATAATCTGTGCATGACTTATGCCATCACCTACCCTGAATCGTATAACATGACTGATTTTGTGACAGATTTGCTAGTCCATCATATAAATGACTGGCAGTGTATTGTTACTTGTGTGAAATGTTTCACCACTTTTTATTCCCATAAAAGTTATGGCATGCAGTGGCAGTAATAGGAAATAAGCAAACATGAATGCTGCCATCTGGTGGTTACAAATTTTCCATAGCAACATAATTTGTGTATATTTCAACATTACACCCTAATATATGCTATTTTGTGTTACTTGTATTATAGCTCCATATATGTGAGGGGGGATGAGTTGGGGCAGACCATGTTTGCCACTGTTAGCCCCTCATGGCTTCACTAACCAGTTTCAGTTTAAGCCGGTGATGGCATGGTGCAATGACAGAATATTTCACTGATTGCATGTAGCAGCTGAAGTTTGGGGTGCAAAGCCCTTCAGAGCTTTACTGCCACCAAAGAGGTTTTTGAGGATCGATGTTTGGCTTGTCCTGTTTTATCACTTTCTTCTTCAGGAAAGATATTTTAAAGCTAGGAGTGTTGGGTATTAATGGACTGTCACAAGACTGAAAAGTACTTTTGAATGGCGCTCATTTTTTGTGTCAGTTTAAAAGTGGTGCAAAGTGACTGAAAACATTTTTTCTTTGGAGAAATGGTGTTTATTTTACTTTTGTGGGGCTGGCTTGGTCTTTTAAAGTGCTTTTTACTTTCTTTTTCTGTCAAAAAAGTAACTTTTGTAGACCGGTAATGTTTACTGACATTTGTTGCTTTTCTTCCCCAGGAAAGAGGGATCGTTTTTGACTTGACTGTGGAACAGACTACCAGTTCCACAGTTGGTTCTTTTTTCCAGCCAATAAAAGAAAAACATTAAGCAAACAGCCTTTCCCACCATTGCAGGCTAGCAGTTTACTTCAGCCAAGGCAGATGACTGCTGTTTGCCACAGCCTCAGGTGGGTGACTCTGCTGTGGCTATTTGTTGTACCTCAGACCACTCATGTTTTACCCCAGATCTGGTGTAGCACCTATAGCCACTACACAGTGAGGCTTAGTCCTCTGCAGCTGTTGGGAAACCCTCAATGGGCAAGGGAGAGACACTGTTGTCGATCCTGGGAGAGTGAACAGGGGAGGTTTCCCTGTTGTGTCAGAATGCTGTACCCCTCCCTGAAGAATCTGCTACTGCCATTAGTATAAAGTTTGGTCCCATTCTTCCCGTCAAAAAGAAGCAGAAAACCAAGCATGTATATTCCTCCTCAAATTTCTTTCGATAGGAGTAGTTTACTGAGCCTGGGTCAGGATTTAATTCAGGCTATTGGTCCTTCTTGTGAAGTAGTTTCTGATAGAAGAAAGAGGGATACCACTTTTCCTGAATAGATTCAAGACTCTGAATATGAACAAGAAAATGCAGGGATGGATACATTTTCCCCCTCAGATTTCTGACTCAGAATAAGATAACTCAGTTTCTGAGTCACCCTATTGGGAGTTCTCTTTCTTTGAAACTGTTGATAGAGTGTCCCACTGTTTTCAGTGAGCTCTTCAGATAAAATACTATGAATTGTTACAGAAGGATTTTCCAGATCTTACATCCAGTCCTCCTGTTGTGTCTGCTTAAAGGATATGTGTATTACTGCCTGGAATTTTCCTGATAGTCAGCCATCTGTCTCTAAAAAGGGAGATAGAATGTATAAAGTTCCTCAGTTCTTTACATTTTTATACACTATTCCCAAAACTGACTTAGCAATTATAGCTCTAGTTGATCTCACTGCTCCTAAGTGCTTAGTCAATTCCAATCTTACTCTGGTAAGGATGGGAAAATTATTGATAGGTATGGGAAAAAAGTGTATTATTATTCTACAACTTTGATTTTCAGAATTTTGAATTGTCCATGTCATATGTTTAAGATTGTTCTAATAGTGAAAGTATGAGTAATGTTTTATCTGCAGATGTTCATCGTGTTTCACTGTTGCAGTCATTACACTTGGGTTATCCTGCTGGCAGGCGACCCGCAGCCGGCCTGAGTTCCAAAGTCTTGGTCCGGCGTCGGTTGCTGTCGCCTTTTCCCTGACGTCAGTGTGCCAGGGGTATAAAAGTTGCAACCGATGCCATTTTCTTCTGTCTTTCTTGCCGTGCTGTGCCCAAAGCAAAAGCAGTTCACAAGTGCTGGTCGGCCGACTCCTGAGATTTTCAAAATTGAGATTCAGAACCGAAGTCTTCAATAAAGCTAAGTACCCTGTTGGGGAAACTTTTTCTTGCTCCAGACCGATGTCACTAAAAGTTAATAATTGTATTTCGTGTGGGAAGCAAATACCTCATAAGGACTTTCACTCTTACAGTATTCCTTGCCTAGGCCCTGACCACGACGTTACTAGTTGTCAGTTTTGTGCTAGATTCAACAAACGCACTATTAAACGTCGGTTTGATTTTGCTTTACATTATTTTGGCCGAAGGTTTAATTACATAATGCCGTCGGAACAACCAACGACCGGAATTTATGAAAAACGCAAAGACAAAGAAAAGGACAGACATCCGAGGTCCAAAACCGACAACGAAGCCTCTTGTAGGCCAGTCACCCGTTCGCCAGTTCTCAGTGAGGTGCTTTCGCAGCCCCTGACATCCACTACCTCAGAGCCACAGGCCGTAACCGACAGCCACGTGGAGACACCGAGGCCCGTGGAAACTCAAGGTATTGGGCCTACGGAAACTATACCCTCAGATGGGTCCGGAGCCGCTGAGCAGGCCACAGCTTACAATGAAGCCCACTACAGCAGCAAAGGCAAAATCAAAAACACCATTAAAGACAAGGAAACAAGTACAGCATTCTCCAGAACAGTCATCCATGCCAAAGAAACAGATGCTTAAAATGGCTGAAGACCTAATTACTTTAATAAGGGGTTCCCATCCCTCTCCTGACAAAAGGCCTAGGCAAGACACTGATTATGATTCCTCTGACCAGGTTTCCATTTCCTCTGATTCCTCTTCTGATCAGGGATATTCTCTCCCTCCCTATGAGGACTCTGATGCAAAAGAGTCTATACCTTCAGCCTCTCCGCCTGAGGATTATTCTTTTGGGGAAACCCTGCACACCATGAGGGAGCATTTCCATTGGGAGAGCCAGGATTATTCAGAATCCAAGAAAAGGCTCAGAGACTTCCTTTTATTGCCTCAGCACAGGCTCCTGGCTATCCCCCCTGTGCTTGATATTGTTGATGATGTTTTTTTCTGAATCCAGTCTTTCTCCTGATTCTTTACCCCCTGCACCAGTCAAGCCAGACAGGTACTACAGAGTCCCCGACTCTCATAAATTTCTTTACAAAAACCCCGCTGCAGACCCAGAAACAATTTCTCAGGGTCCTAAAGGGGTTAAGGCTTCCACTGCTAAAAATCCTGTCCCCTTGGATAGGGATTCCAGAGCTCTGGACAGATGGGGGAAATAGTTTACACTTCTGCTACTTTAGCTGTAAGAGCTTTAAACTGTCAGTTTCACATGCTTAAATACCAACAGTACCTCATGTCATTGTTAAAACAGAAAATGGTTTCAAATACAGAAGGTCCTGACAGTAAGGAAATGCAGGATTTATTGCATGCAGTTGAACAAGTGGGAAAGCATACTCTGCAATGTGGTTTTGATTCATTAGAGGCTTCTTGTAGAGCCGCAGTTACAGGCTCTGTTATTCGAAGGCATGCTTGGTTGAAAGAACAAAGTTTACCTGACCATGTTAAAGTAAAATTATTGGATGCTCCATTACAGCATGATACTTTGTTTGGTGTTAAGGCAGAAGAGGTGTTAAAGAAAATGGTGGATAAAGCAAAGTCAATTCAGACAATGAAAGATTTCTTACAGGTTCAACCACCTAGATTTAGCAGAAACTGGCCTTCAAAAAATTGGTCCTTTCCAGTGTCAGACAGGCCACAAAGAGGCAGATAAAGACGCCCGAGAGGCAGATCTCAGCCCCAAGGCTCCTACAGACCTAAATAATGGGGTGCTTCAGCCCCCAAAGGAGGGGAAGACAAATCACAACCTTATAGGAAACAGTCCCAATGACTTCCCTCTGCAAATGCCAAGCACTTACCTTTTGACAGCACCCCTAGGGGGGAAGCTAGCACTTTTCTCATAAAATTGGCAAATGATCACCCAGGATCAATGGGTGCTGAATATTGTTTCTCAGGGTTACAGGTTCCACTTCCACACGCTTCCAAAACCAAACGGTATGCCAGACCTGCCACAAAACCAATGAGCAGAGGTACAAAAACAGATTGCTGCTCTTATGGACATGGGAGCTTTTCAGAAAGTTCCACAGCAAGAACAGGGACAAGGATTTTATTCAAGACTTTTCTTAGTACCCAGAAAGGACAAAGCCTGGAGACCAATACTGGACCTGTCAATCCTAAATACTTTCCTGGATGTTCCAAAATTCAAAATGTTAACACTACATCAACTTCTGCCCATGCTGGGCAAGAAGGCTTGGCTAGTTACTTTGGACCTCAAGGAGGCATACCTGCATGTCCCAACCAGACAATCTTGCAGAAGATACCTCAGATTCATAGCAGGCTCAATGCATTACCAATTCTCTGCACTGCCCTTTGGCTTATCTACTGCGCCCAGGGTCTTCACAAAATGCCTGGCACCAGTTATTGCAGTTTGCAGACAAAAAGGAATTCAAATATATCCCTGCTTGGACGACTGCCATATTCAAGCAGAGAGCAAGGACATTCTTCTAAAGCATCTGGCGTTTGTAAAAAGATTGCTGATTTGCCTAGGGTACACAGTAAACAAAAAGAAATCAAAACTAGTGCCCTCTCAAGAGATAATATTCCTGGGTGCAAGCTTAAATACAACTGCCCAGTTGGCTTATCTCACGCCAGACAAACAAAGGCAACTGACTCATTACTTTCAAATGATGGCAACAAAAACCCAGCTCCCTGCAGGAAAAATTCCGCAGGCCCTGGGCTTCATGGCATCCTGCATTCTACTAATTCCATATGCAAAACTGCATATGAGGAAACTACAGTGGTATCTAAAAAGTGTTTGGACTCAGCATTGTCACAGCCTGGAGACAA
This sequence comes from Protopterus annectens, assembly GCF_019279795.1. NCBI lineage: Eukaryota > Metazoa > Chordata > Ceratodontiformes > Protopteridae > Protopterus > Protopterus annectens. The sequence goes on from NC_056751.1 coordinate 133,538,542, forward strand.
TCATAACTTTAATTCCCTGCCTACAACAGGAGTTTCGATGGTGGGCCCAGGCCTGTCACCACAACAAGGGACAGCCTTTCACTTTACCCACAGCCAGGCAGACAATAACAACGGATGCATCGGATTATGCCTGGGGGGCACATATGACAGGAAAATTTATTCAGGGCACGTGGACCAAGGAACAAATGCATCTTCACATCAATCAAAAAGAGATGCTAGCTGTATAGAATGCCCTGACAGCTTTCAAGGACATAATACATCCAGGGCAACTATTAATAAAGACGGACAATACCACAGTTATGTGGTACATAAACAAGCAAGGGGGCACACATTCCTACCCCCTATGCAGACAAGACATGACTTTGTGGAACACAGCACTGACCTATCAAGTACATCTGCAGGCACAATTCCTGCCAGGAACAAAAAATACACTGGCAGACAAACTAAGCAGAAATCTCATGGATCCTCACGAAGGGACGCTAAATCCACAAGTGTTCAGCATGATAACGAGGAAATGGGGACGCCCAGAGATAGATCTTTTCGCCTCCCCTCACAATTACCAAACACAGAAATTTTGCACAAGAACTTATCACTCTCAAGCATGGAAAGTGGATGCTCTATCATTCAGCTGGAAAGGTCTGACAGTCTATGCCTTCCCTCCGATGCCTCTTCTCACCAAGGTGCTACTAAAAGTCAGACAAGAAAGGCCAAAAATAATCCTGATTGCACCAGACTGGCCACGCCAGCACTGGTACCCAATTCTAAAGAATTTGTCTCAAGGCCCAGCTTGGCTTCTACCTCAAATTCCTCATCTTCTGACACAACAAAACAATCAGATTCTGCACAGACAACTCAGAACCTTAAACCTGGCAGCATGGCAGATAATGTAGCCACTCAGACTGCCCTCTCTCTAAAGCTGTTATGGATGTCATTTTAGAAGCCAGGAGGCCCAGCACTAGGAAATCTTATGCTGAAAAATGGAAGAGATTCTGGCTTGAACCACTTGTCCCTAATATACCTCAGATTTTACAATACCTAACTGAGATGCTGGACAAAGGCTTATCTTTCTCATCTTTTAAAATCCATGCCTCTGCCATTTCAGCTCATTACAATACGGAACCTCCTATTTTTTCACATCTTCTACTATGACATTACCTCAGAGGGGCAAAAAATATAAGACCCCCAAGGAGAGCACCAGTACCTACTTGGGACCTCAATTTTGTTTTAGAAAAACTCACACTGCCTCCTTTTGAACCAGCCAGCACAGCTGATCTAAATTTCTTGTCATGGAAAACTGCTCTGCTCCTAGCAATAACTTCAGCAAGAAGAGTCTCAGAGTTACAGGCATTAATGGCTGTGGAACCTTTCCTCATTTTTCATCAGGACAGGGTTTCTCTTAGGACAAACCCAACATTCATGCCAAAAGTGGTCTCCAATGTGGCCTTAAACCAAACCATTCATTTACTTACTTTTTACCCAAATCCCCAGAATAAAGGGGAAAGACTTCTGCATGCTTTGGATATACACAGACAGCTACAATTCTACTTGGATAAAACAAAAGCTTTCAGAAAAACTGAGCAACTGTTTGTAGCATATGCTGCAGGATCACAAGGAAAGCCTATTACAAAGCAGACAATCTCGAAATGGATAGGACACTGCATCCGCTTCTGTTATGCACAACATGGCAAATCAGTGCCTAAGGGCATTAGGCCTCATTCTACCAGAGCAGCAGCCACTTCAGCAGCTTTCCTCAGAGGAGTACCAACCAAAGACATTTTAGAAGCTGCAACCTGGAGCTCAGTGCACACTTTCACCAAGCACTACCACTTACCTCTCTACTCTAAATCCAGAGCAGGCTTTGCCACTGCAGTTCTGCAGGGCTTGTTAGCCTCTCCAAATCCAATTTAGACCCAGCCACCCAACCTCAGCTTTGGGATTCTACCCAAGTGTAATGACTGCAACAGTGAAACACGATGAACATAGTACAGTTGTGTACCTACCATAAATGTAGATGTTCGAGTGTATTCACTGTTGCAGTCCAGGTTACCCACCCACCATCCCCCTTTTTTCCATTGCTGGGACTTTTCTGTACTTCTCATCTCTATACTACCTATGTGGTGTATTTGCTTGTAGATGAAGGAAATGTTTATAGTAATATATGCATGTTTTTTGGCATCATTTTATCTTTCCAGCCTTCCTATTTGGGGGCACCTGACATCTGGGGCAAGAAAAACTGAAGAAAATGGTGTCAGTTGCAACTTTTATACCCCTGGCGCACTGACATCAGGGAAGAGGCGACAGCAACTGACGCCGGACCAAGACTTTGGAACTCGGGCCGACTGAGGGTCACCTGCCAGCAGGATAACCCAAGTGTAATGACTGCAACAGTGAATACACTCGAACATCTACATTTATGGTAGGTACACAACTGTACTTTTCTTCTTGTGAAGAAAGTCTGCTTTAACTAAATTTCTTCTGTGGTATAGGTCACTACTCATAGTTTATGGTGTGTGTATTCCTCTGTTAATACTCATGGGATGTGGCCACTGGTACTGTTTTGAGGAGGTTTACAGGGCTGCATTCTCAGAACCTCATAGATGAAGTTAAAAATGAGATTTTAAATTCACCCTTGGACAGAGATTTGGTGTTTGGCCCCTCTGCTTCAGAGGTGATCAAAAAGTGTGATGAAAGGGGCAAGCCGATCCAGATTTTCAGCCCTCATTTTCCAAATTTTCCAAGGAATTTTCTATCTCCTCACTCAGTTTTAGCAAAAAGCAGAACAAACAGACTCAACAAAATACAGGTAAACAGACATTTAAGAAGAAATGGCAAGGGAGTTCCAAAATGAAGTCTCAGACTTCCCAAAACCAAGGACAGTCCAACAAGTCTGAATGACTATTCAAGAGACCTTGTGACCCCCTCCCACCCTGACCCCGTTTTACTTCCAGAAAGTCTGAAACTCCATTTTTCTCTTTGACAGCAGAAATCATTCATCAAGTTTAGAGATGGCAGCGTGGGGAAATTCCTCCTTTCCAGGGGCTCATTCCTCATACTCCATGCAAGAAGGGTATCTGAGTTGCAAGCTCTTATGGTAAGTAAACCGTATCTCATTTTCCATAGGTACAGGGTTTCTTTGAGAACTAATCCTTCTTTTATACCTGAAGTGGTATCTGAGTTTACTTTAAGACAAACTATCTGCCTCCCCATTTTCTTTCCTGAACCTAAAAATGAGGGGAAAAATGATACTCAATACCTTCACTGTCCACAGACAACTCAGGTACTATCTTGACAGAGCTAAATCTGTCAGATTCATATCAGTTGTTCATTTCTTGTGAAGGTAAGTAAAAGGGAAAACCTGTGTCAAAACAGTCTATTTCCAAGTGGTTGTCTAAGGCTATTAGTTTTTGCTATACTCACCATAACTAAACTATTCCAGGCAGAGTCAGGGCCCACTCTGCCAGATCCTTGGCTTTATCTTTGACTTTTTGGAAAGGGTTGTTGCTAGTGAGGATAATCTACCCATAGCTATGGCTGTACAGCAGTAATTGTAATGATGAATATATGACAGTTGCCTAAGTAAACATACCATAGCAGATGTTCAAGTGATCGCTGCTGCATTAGTTGCTCCCTCCCCCTTCCCCCTTGTTTTTTGGTGTGTTTTTTCTGCCAGTGTGTGAATATTTATTTTTTGTTGTTCTTACTTACCTCTAAACTTCTTAGAGCAAGAAATCTGGATAAAGCCATACGTAAAAGTGGGACAAAGGCCCAAAAATAGGGACAGTTTTTAAATACTGCTCTTACAAACTTGGAAAATTGATAGCTTAACAGGTTTTGCATTAGCATGAATTTTCTGAAAGATAAGAAGAATCTGTCATTATGTTCTAACTTCAATCTGTAATGATTTAACACTAATTTGCCAGGAAACCACAAGTATATGAAAAATGGGCCAAAAATATAAGGCCACAATCTGGACATCCTGCTAAAATCTGTACAATTGAGAGGTATATTAGCATTGTCCTTTTAGGGCTTAGCCTCCCTCTCTTTGTTGTCAGGAAAGCTCTGAAGGGCTTCTTGCTAAAAACTTATCTTTTAGTCAGCTCAACTCGAACTGCCTGACAGCTTGGGTGCATGGAAGGTGTCTTGAAGCTTTGGAAGCTGGCCAGCTGTTATATCCTTGGCAGGATATAACTCATATAGCTTGAGGCTACTGCAGTGCAACAATCATTCAAACATGTAACGTTACGTTAAGTTTACTTTACACAACAGTACTTTCTGCATGCCATGTGACATGGTTTTACTAAATAAAAGTTTTCTAACTGGTGGAAGTAAACTCAGAAGTAGTGAACAAGGTCATCTTTGTGGTATAGAGTGATAAAGTCTTGAATATAAACCAGACTTTTCTAAGGCTGGATATTAGCTATATGCTTGCTGCTTAAAAACTCTGGTGATGAAGTCACAGCCATGAAAAGAATGACAACAAGAGGCATCAACTAGGAATGCATGGTAGGCTGACCGTTATAGGGAGCACATCACTGCATAGGTAGAGATTGTCCTTTTGTGCTGTCCGTTCTGACTGCATGGCCTCTAGCAATATAAAATTGCCCACCATGTCTGGAGCTAGAGTTAAAAAAACATAAAAAAAAAAAAATCAGCAGTGTATATTATGCTAGAGCAATTGGTAGCCTCCCCACTTCCTTGTTAAGATCTCTTACAGTATTTTACTTCACCAGACGCATAGAAGGGGTAGACCTACAGGATAATGTAATACACCAGGTGTCTGATAGTAAAGCTGACACAAGGAGAAACAAGAAACATTAAACAAATGAGTGAGCATGTCAATGAGTGAAAGAAAAATGATTATACAATGACCCCCCCCCATTAATATTCAAAAACATGCACGTTGATTGGTCAGCGTGCACATTGTAAATCTGAGTTCTAGTAATGGAAAAAGGTCCAGTCGCCCGGACGTTTTCCATTACTATAACTTTTTTTACAGCAACGGAGAACGCAGGATCTCCGTTGCTTCACACTGTCTCGCTATGTTAAAGGAGTTTAACATAGTGAGACAGCTTTAAAAAAAGCAACAGAGAATCTCCCTCAACATAGCGAGACAGTTTGTAAAAAGCAAGGGAGATCTTGCTTTCTCCGTTGCTTTTTTCAAAACTGTCTCACTATGTTAAATGGGTTTAACATAGCGAGACAACTTTAAAAAAAGCAACGGAGAATCTCCCTCAACATAGCGAGACAGTTTGTAAAAAGCAACAGAGATCTTGCTTTCTCCGTTGCTTTTTTCAAAACTGTCTCGCTATGTTAAATGGGTTTAACATAGCGAGACAACTTTAAAAAAAGCAACGGAGACTCCGTTGCTTTTTTTAAAACTGTCTCGCTATGTTAAACCCATTTAACATAGCGAAACAGTTTGTAAAAATCAACGGAGATCTTACTTTCTCCGTTCCTTTTGCCCACAGCTCTGATGTACTGCGTAGGCATATGCATGTGCAGTACATCACAACTGCCGCAGAATACCAGACAGCTGCGGAAGGGCAGCAAGGAGGCATTATACAATGCCATTATTTAAGAAAAGTAATTATTTTGTTTCTTAAATAATGTCATTGTATAATAGCAATAACCCACTTCTGGGTGTGGGTAATGCTGGATTTACCCACGGTTGGCTTTGTTTGGCCACTCGGGCTTCGCCCTCGTGACCAAACCACACCAACCGTGAGTAAATCCAGCATTAGCCACACCCAGGCATGGGTTATTGCTATAATGACCAATCTCAGTGGCATAGAACATTTGGAAGATAGGCCACTATCCTGAAAGTAAGGTGGGGGCAAGGTAAATGGAAGATAAGTAAAGAACAAATGGGCTTAAACTTAATCTACTAAACAAGTTTTTTTCTGCATCCATTGCTCGAGTTGACCATGAACCCCCCCCCCCCCCCCATTTTTCCAGTTTACCTGTTCATTCTCTGGGAGTGAGAAACCTGTTGCTTACTTGTTCCAGCTTAGGGTGAAGGTTGAATGATGTGAAAGAACAGGCTGTCACCCATCCTGGGGAATCAGAGTTTTTATCTTTAAGACCCCATCCTATACTACCATACATCCCTTCTATTTTCCTTAGGATGGCATATAGCCTAGTCGTATATGAGGAGTATATCTTGTTCTTTCACACTAGACATCCCCACGTCTTGATGAGAAAGTACCTGTTGTTCCCTGGTCTTCACTGAGGATGCTTCATGGAGTTCACACTCTGGGTACATGCTCCTCACTTCACTTTCCAAAGACAGACGATTAGGCTCAGTCTCATCTTTCTTCTGTCTTTCCCGACCGGCTCCTCCAGCACCCAATTCACTAATCAGACCCAAGTCATCTTTTTTTTTCTTTCTTTCTTTCAACATCTTTATTTAAGATGACATTTCTTAAAAAAGTTACATTGGTACACATACAGTAATAGAAAAGAAAGCAAACCAAAATAACATTTCCACTATTATTTTCATGCAGTCTAAGTATATGTTTCTTTTTAACACTTTACATTCACTCCAGTGTTGTGATATATTTCCAGCCATGTAGTATATTGTCTTGGATAAAATCACAGACTTAATAATCTACTTAATAATTTGGTTAAATAAGAGGTACCACATCATTACATAATTTTATTTAAAGTACATAAGTGTTATATATTATTATGACAGCTACTAAGTAGGGCAGGACCAGCTCGAATGTCACACTGATGGGGGAAGGGATGTGAATTTAACATGTGTACCAATAACACTTCGTTTTACAGCACAATAAACCACTCCCATGCCTGATAAAAAGTATATATATATTTAGAAAGCTTGTGAGGAAATTATTACTCTATTTTTGTTTTACTTGGATCGCTTGTCTGTGTACTTAATAAAGGATTTTCGATTGGAAACAGACTGCCTGCCTTGCTTGGATTACTTTCGAATACTTAGTAATACTGTACAATTATATATATTTCTATTATTACTTTTTGTTTTGTTTTGTTTTGACTTAAGATGAGTTTACGTTCGCTTCTTCTACTACTATTGTCTGATCTGATTAATATACAGTGATTAACTAGAAATATATGGACTGAAAATCTTCCACACAGAGAAGTTTCTTACACTGTTTTGTTTTCTTAACCATTGTCATTCATTTCAGCTTTACACAGACTGCTCAATTCCTACCTTTCCTTAAACCTAACTCAACCTCAAGAACATCATTCTGCATGTATTTTTCTTACAAATTCCTTCCTTTTTCTGAAAATCCCATTTCCTTTTTGTATCTTCTTTACAATATTTAGTAATTTAGTTACAGCTGGTTTATACTTTCTTTCCACTTTTATTAATTCTGTTTTGGCAGCCAGCAGCATTAAGCTGACTAGGGCATTACTATGTCTAGGTAATTCAGACCTTATATCCCAACTCAAAAAATAATTTTGTTGGGTACAATAATTTGTTCTTCTAACATTTCTGAAAAATGAATGTTTAAAGTCAGCCAACTTGTTGCATTCCAAGAAAACTTGTTACTATGTACTACTCTTTTCCATCATACCTCCAGACTTTGCTGACTACCTGTGAAATTATCTGAAGACTACTTGGGGTATAAAATGCCTCTGCAAACACTTCCAGGTAAATATCCTAAACCTTTGCTTGAGGGACATATAAATATTCTTGCATCTCTCCATTGTATATCCCCTTTCAGTTCTCATTTCCCTGTATTGTCTAACATCTTCTGATTGTTTTTTGTAGTTATCACATATTATTCTATGTGCCATACTAATTATCCTTTTTTAACCACAGCTTATTTTCTAGACTCAACTAAAACTCAGTCAGAACTGGACTTTCATTTGACAGTCCCCTGACCCTTTCTCTTTGCCTATACTCTTATCAATCTCTTTTAGGGAGGGCAGTCTCTAACCCACTATCCAAACTTCCTTTTGGCATCATCCCACTCTGTGAACCCACCTCTAGTTCTTTTATGTCTTTTATAATATTCAGTCCTTAATTTGTGATTGGTTTAGAATTTGATTTCCATTTTCTAGTATCTGCATTTTTAGCAGACAGTAGCATTAAACTTAGTAAGGCTTTCCTGTGTCTAGGCAATTCAGATCATATATACCATCTCAAAAGAATAATTTCCTTAGTTACAGCAGTTTGCCCCCCCCCCAACATTACTGGCAAGGTATTCTGAAGGAAGTTTGTAAAATTGTCAGCTCATTACATTCCCAAAAGTCATGTTCCTAGACACCTCTTTCTTTCCCATCACACCTCCAGCATTTGCTCTCTGCCTGAAGAATGATTTGAAGACTATTTGAGGTAGAAAAAAAACTAAACAAACACTTCATGCAAAAATCATAAACCTTCTGGACTTTGCTGCATGCTTGGAAGCCATGCAGATGCCCTCCCATTGCTGTTTTGTAGATTGCCTTATCAGTCTCTCTTCCAAATCTTTTCTAACCCCTTCCATTTGATGCTAGTTATCATGCTGTAGTTTATATGCCATATTAACTCTGTTTTTAACAGTAGCTTCTGTTCTAGGCTCAACTAAAAACTCATCCAGAACTGGTCTTTCACTTAGCATTCCATTATCCCTTTATCTTTGCCTGTATACTATCATCCCTACTAGGGAAGCAATTTTGGCATCATCCATCCCTAGTTATTTGTCCATAATACCTTGGTTCCTTTGCTGATGCTCTTCAGTAAATTTCTGTACCCTCCTGCCTATTTGTATACCCCTATATTCAATCATCTTTACAAGTAAAATCTCCTTTCTCCATTTCCTTGTTGGCTTAATTTTTAGCGTACTTTTGCTGCCTTGTAAATATATTATTTGTTATGGTTTTTGATATTCTCCTGCATCCAAAATCTTATTCTCTACTTATTTCTTGAAACTTCTGCCATCTGACCATCATTCCTTTCCACTTTGTTTCATTTCATTTTAGCCTATAACACCTTTTTCGTATACCTCTAGTTAGCCATAGCTCCCTGTGGCGTCCAGAACTTTTCTGTGTATGGATTCTTTAACTAAGCAACTTGCCAGTTAATAATAGTATTAGAAAAGGTTAGGACTTGTTAACAAAATTAAATTACGATTGCTAATATGTGATGTCTTGCAGAAGATAAATCATTCACGTTTTGCCACTTATTCATATCTTCATACTTATGTTTATATTTTCATAACTAAGAGATCTACATGCTATTGAGGGATATGTTATGAAATGCCATGGTAGGAGGCAGGAAAATTGTCAGTGTCTGTTTATGTCACATTACATTGGAGATGATTGCTAGATATTTGTTAGTAATTATGAAAATAACCAGGATCTCCATATGTATTTAATACTTCCAAATCCAAGTGCCTTTCAAACTGTTACATGGCATCAGGTGAAACCTTAGATGTTGTTGAAGAAAACTGTCATTGATATTGCATAGTAAGCTGTACATCTTGAGAGACAGTAGCACCCACAGCTATTCTAGTTAAATCATGCCAAAAACTCATGGTAGAGCCCCTGTTCTGTCTTGCACAAGTACCATCTGCCTTTGTCTTATTTGTGTTTCCATCCCAGATGTGAAAATGACTTGCATGCACTCAGTTAAGTAATTTTTAGCCTTGAGAAAAATCCATTGGCTACCCTTAAATTACTAAACAAATTTGTGCACTTTTACATTTAATGCTGCTGAGGATCAAGTACTTGCAAAAAGTCACTTCCCAGAGTCCCAGACTTCATTTATTTTCACTGAACAGCTTGCCATCTCCCCTTTAAGCACTATTTATATTTTTTTATACAAATGACTCAAAAACTTTTGCTCACTTCTTTGCTGATTAATAACTTGCACCTGTAGACTTACTGTCTCAAAGTGTAAGCATTTGCTGATGGATGGAAAAGCTAACGGTTTTACAAATGCAAGAAGTGGATGTAATAGAAATCAGTTGGTCAAATCTCTCGTGATTATTTGCTTGCATGTGTTCCTTGTCTTCAGCTAAAAAAAATGTGCTAATGGAAAAATAAGCAGTTTGCATAAAATTCCCTTGTCTACACCATAAAGTAAGAGCAGTAATGTATTTTCCACCTTTATAAAATGGGAAATTATTATATTGTAATGCACATATGATTAGTGCACTTTACATACTGCAGAAGCCCAAGATTACAACATTATTTTGCTTATATCCAGCCTTTATCTTGTTGCAATATAAAGCCCAGGTGCATTACAGTCAAGAAGATGCACCTTCTTATGGTAATGTCACTAGCAAAAAAACAGCAGTCACTGATTAGACTCCACCCTCCTCCCATTTACTACAACTCTACATACTATGCAGAACTACTTTGCAATATATCATGGTTTACTTCAGGAACTTTATTATACAAATATTACTAAGAATACATTTTTACTTACATTTCCAGTCCTTTCATTGTCTTCCAAAACATCAGTGACAAAGTGGGAATTATGCTTTAGATACCTCCCTCCAATTTACATAGTTGACAAACTTCCAGTATTTTTGAGCCACTCTTTCTTGCAAGGAGCACAGTTGTCATGTTTAAACTGCATCTAATGTGAATTACAATTTACAGTTCTTCCATTTATTTCCTAACTTCATATTATTGCTTATCTTCTTCCTTGTCATCCCTAACTCCATACACTTGTATCTGGTTCAAGTCCAAAGTACTTCTGATTTTTCCAATCAGGTCCTGGTATTCTGTTTGTTGACTAAAACTTTTTTTTATTTCTTCCTTTGCCTGATCTTCATCCAAGAAAAATAATGCAAAGACAGACGGATATAGCAGCTTGAATCTCACACCTGCCTCTCCACATCTGCTGTTTGCAGGGATAAATTCACTTCACTTCTGCCTGATGTACCACGACTAATCATTTTTCACAAACATTGTAGTGTTCCCAGTTTTTAATACTTTTTTTCCTTTCCACCACAGTTTTGTCAAGAGCTCCTTCTGTTTGTTTCACTGCATTTTACTAATATAGGTCTTGGCCAGATTTGGAGCATTCACATGATATGCCCTTTCAGTTAATGAATCCTGCTGTGGAATACCCATCAATTTGCCTATGTGTACTTTCATAAAACGACTGTAGTCTTGTCCTTCCTTCTTTTCTCTGTGTGCTCTAACTCAACTATTTTTTGAAACAGTTCTTGAAAAGCCCAAAATGAACCCGTTTTTTCTTCATATCAGCCTGTGATTTCTACAGTTTTATCAGGGCATCTAAATAGCTACTCAATGCTTATTTTTTTCCTCTAAATTACTGGAAGCAAATCCTGCACCAAAACCAGAACTGATTTTTGCTGAACAGCTGCAAGATCCTTCCTGGCTAGATTTTTCTTTTTTTCTGGTTGATTTTCTCTTATTTTCTGCTGTCAGTCGGGTAGTTTAGTGACCAACCTGTACCAAAACTTTACTCAAATTGTTAAATCTTACTGACAATTTTACTCCACATTCATTTTTCACAGTGAGAAAAATCTAGTGAACTTGTGATGCGGCCATCTTCTCTCTCTGTCTTTCTGCATATAGTCATGTCTTCTTGGTTGTAGTCACTAAGAACCAACAAAGTTGGCTAACCTACTGAGCAATTAAAAAATGTGGCACTTGAGGTTCAGATCTTAAACTGTATAAATTTGATACATGTAATCTGAATGAGCCCCCCCCCCTCAAATAGTCCTGATGTGGGTTTATGTACATTATGCTGTCTCATCCTAAAATGAGTTATGCGTCATTGATGACTGCATAGTGGAAAACATAACTTGAAAAAAATTCACTCATCAGAGTATAGAATACCTCCTCTTATCTCTGCATTTAGTGGAACTGTTGAAGAGACTTGGTTTAATTCCTTCAAACTTTCTGCAAGATTGGTGTATTATTAAAACTGATTGGTTTTGAAAATCTCAAATGACTTATCTGGGGATACAATATTCCAGTACTTTGGAGAAATCCATGAAATTAACCTACAAAAATATTTTAGATAAAAACAAAGGGATGGTAAATAAGTGGAAGGGACTTTACCTAGGTATTCTGCAAAGGATACAGGGTGTCAACTGGTTGTTCTTCCACTTCTGCTTTATTCAACACAAGGACTTCTAGCTCTTAAAGGGGAATGGTTACAAACATTTAAATGACTTCTGCTTAACTTTCTTTGGTTTGGAAGAAAACATAGTATTTCCTGGGAAATTGTGTCTGTGCCAAAGAATCAGGGTGGTTTAGAGTTACCTGATTTTGGTAAATACACCCAGGCAATAATACTTAAAATGCCTCTTTAGCTGGATTCATACGATTACTCTTCCGAATGGAAAAGCATCTTACTACAGTCTATGGAGGAGCTTGCTGATCTGTATGACTTGTGCAAAACTAGCCTTATACAGTGTTTTCAGGAAATTCTTTACTGGGAACAGCGATAATGTCTTCCTTGAGTGCTTTTTTTGAATCAGGCTACTCTCTGTGATTGGTGGAAAGAATTGACCCCTATAAAGAAACCTAGTAACGTAGTCCCTCATTTTAGAATGCTGTTAAAAAAGGTGTGAAAGTTTACATTTTTGGACTCTATTGCTGAATAATGGTGTACCTATTAGTTGGGACCAATTTGCATTACAGTTCAAAGCAAGTGAAACAGATAAAAGTTTTTTAACTTTTTACTTCAAGAAGTAAAACAGTTTAACCTATGTGTTATCTCATTAAGAAATCTCTACAAAAATAAATGTGTGACTAGTATTGCATATTTACAGATAGTTTTATCAGTCTGAGACTTGATTAATAAATTTAGGCTTATTTGTAAAAAGAACTGAATCCCAATATCACATAAGGACTGGCAGGTTATTCTCTCTATTCCAGATATGCTAATCAGTCAAGAAAAATTAGATTTTTTTTTTTTGGATGGCAGTGTCAGTTCATATATATATATATATATATATATATATACATATATATATATATATACATATACATACATACATATATATATATATATATATATATATATATATATATATATATATTTTTTTTTTTTTTTTTACTTTAGCTAGGTTGTTCCGTATCTTTCACATGCCAAAAATGCTTAAGAAATGAGCCTGCTGATTGGTTGTTTATCTTTTGGGACTGTCCTCGGTTGTGTTATTTTAAAAAGAATTACAGGGTTTAGTTTCTCATTTGTGGGAATCAGAGATTTCATTACATCCCAAACATTTCTTGCTAGGGGAGCATAAGATTGCCAGGACATTCTAAGGAACGCTGCAGAGCTTTAAACATGTTCTTAATTTTAGCTAAAAAATGCATAACAAGGGATTGGAAGGAGATGGCCAAACCCTCTCTGAGGGCGCTTAAATCCTTAACAAGGAGTGTTTGAGATCTAGATGTAAGCAGTTTTGAGACAGTCAGTAAAAAGCAAATAAGCAAGAAGTGGAAATTCTTTAAGGACTGGATTGATATGGACACTATATAGGGTAAATGCCCATTTTGTGTACTGCTAACGAGAATACTTCTCTCTCTATTTTAACTGCCTACACATGTTGCGTTGCTTTATTAACAATATAGCTGTTGTAAGCATAGTATCTATATTCATCTTCTTCAGCCTATTTTGTGTTACTGTAAATAGTTGGATGGGGCTCTATTTATTCTTTCCTGTATTTAATTTATAATTATTTCTTGTATGTAATTTCAAATTGTTTTCCCTTGCTGGTATATATGACTGTTTGAGTACTTATTTCAGCTGTATTAACTCAAAAAAGTTTTAAGAATTGAACAAAAAACTGACTGTGTTTGGTCCTCACAGTCTCTACTTCCATAATGAATAACTGTTTCAGAAAAGGCTGTAAATTAAACTGAGTTAGAAAATAATAGCTAAACAAATGGTATATTCAGAGGGATGATTTATGAAACAGCTATAACTTGCTTGCTTGCTTAGACTGTTTCAGTGCGGGAAGGATTTTTCCTTGGGTCTGTGATATAGGAGGAATATAATAAATGTGATTTGTCTTCATGGAAAGTTCTGCTGTCATCATAAAGCATGTATGTTCATTGTGGGTTCTGACTGTGTGGCATAAAGGGATGAAGCCTTGACTGTGACCCAGACATCCGTGAGATCTTAGGTACTGAAAAAGCTGGCCTGGAGTAGAAGTGGATGACAGTGGTTAATAAATCCTGTAACCTGAATAGGGTTCTTTCTTATTTAATTTCTCTAAGTCTTTTGTGTTACTAATACCATGAAGGAAATGGATCCCATTTCTAAGTCAGGGTATAATTAAGATATACTTCCATATCACTGTTGCAGTATCCATAACTGAAGGGATCTCTTGCCAAGGATAGCCCAACATATGGCTAGTATACCAAAGCCTTTAGCACTTACAGGTGTTGTATGTCACATGTATGCTCCCCTCACAAGGTGTAAGGCATAAAGCTGATATACGGATGCACTCACTCAGAAATTCTTTGCCACCAGTCTGAACGCCATCACTGAACGTCAGCTTGAATGCCTTTCTTCTGTGCTGGTTACTAAGCCATTTTTCAGATAAGTGCCCCTGGAATTTCTCCTTATTTTCTTTTTTCTTTAGTATTGTTTGGTTTCATGTCATCCAGAAAGGGAAAATGCCAGTGCGGGAGGCAGATTCCCTATAAAGACCATAACAACCAGTATCTCTTTTCTTTAGGTGCTTCCCACCGCCATACAAAGTGTTCTATCTGCCAGGTTTTTATCCCTATGTAGCCGTCTCTCCTCTTTATCTATTTACCTTGAAAACTGATGTCTTAAGCTGTGTGCTCAAGGTGCTATGGAGGAGTCTTCCCATCCTGAGTGTCGTCCATCCTGCCAAGAAAAAGGCTGCTGTCCTGCCTCCCCCAGACATCTCTCTCAAGGCTAGTGAAAGCCCATAGAATCTTATGGTAGTTGCTTCGGATTCCTGTGTAGCAACCCTGTCAGAGGCCAGCATGAATCCCACTTCTTGCACATCCTCAGAGGCTTTACAAAAGTCTGCTCCAGATGTTGAGGGGGAGCCTCAGCTGATTATATCCAAGGGACTGAAGGGGATTTCGCAAAATTTAGTGAGGGAGGAGATCCTTACTGTGCTATTGAGTGTCATCAAGGGTCTGACCCTCCCATGGTGTTTCATGTGGACATTCTGCAGAAAAAAAAAAAAAACAAGCATATTTCCCCTGCAGGTAAGGATCCTCAACAAGAATGACAGGAGTTTAATGTTTTAATGGCTTTAAAGCCCCCTCAAAGGGTGTCTGTGCCTGTCCCTTCCTGGTCTTTCACTCCTCTTAAAAGACTTAGGGAACTGGACTCCTGTGATGAGGATCAGAATTCTATGGAAGAGTTCTCTGATGAAGTCCCCTAGATTTGGACGAAAGCGCTAAGTTATTTATGGTGGTGATTTTAACAACAGTAAACAAATAGAGTGGATTCTGTCACTTGGACGTTTTTTGTATGCAGTTTATTTGTAAATTGCCTTTCCAGTCTTGCTTCCCAATCTTTTCTAACCTCTTCTAATTGATTCTTATATTTTATATGCCATATTAATTATTCATTTTTTAACAGCAACTTCTGTTGTAGATTCAACTAAAACCCCTATCAGGGATGGTCTTTCATTTAGCATTCCCTTATCCCTTTCTCTTTGCCCATACTCTGATATCACTCCTTTGTAGGAAGGCAGTCCCTAACTTGTAGTCCAAACTTCTGCTTGGCCTCAGCCCACTCACTTACCTTTCCCTCTGTAGTTATTTGCTTCCAGTACCTTGGTTCCTTTGCCAATCTTCTCCAGTAAATCCTATCTCCCTCTTGCTTATTTGTTGTACCCGTACTTGCATATGTATTGGCAAAATGTCCTTCCTCCATTACCTGTGTTGATGTAGTTCTTAGCATACTTTCTACTTATTTAGGAATATAATATTCTGTATGGTTGTCATTATAGTCTACTTTATTTCTTGAACTTTCTCCCTATTTCATCATCACCCCTTTCAACTTTGATTTAAAACCTTCTGCTTGTGTTATGTACATGAGTATCCTTAAGCATTAGAGAAGAAGGGGCTGATGGTGGAAGGGAGTAAGGGTTGACATCCCTAAGAGCTGGTCCAAAAGTTAGGGATCTGGGAACATGTAGACAGTAATCTGGCCTTCGATCAGCATGTAGTCAAAATAGTAAGAAAATCATTTTATGTTGCCTAACTCACAAGCGAGGGTATGATATCCAGGTACAAGAAAGTTATAAAACCACTACAGTCCGCCCTTATCAGACCCCTCATTTAATACATTGCTCACTTTGACATGCACCTAACCAGACATTTGCAACAGTTGGAAAGCCCAAAAACTTTCCTCACCAGGAGAATCTAGGATATGAATACCCTGTTCTGCACAGATCACTTTAAGACCCTATCTCTGTACTCAGTGTCCAACAGATTATTGAGAGGTTGTCTGTGCCTAGCAAAAAGGAAGGTAACCTCAGATGCAGCTCTGATGGATCTCCTGCACATCAACAAAACAAACAGCATCAGAAACACTAGATCAAAGGACCTGAACTTTGCCTGTGACATAAATAAAAAATGCTGGAGAGACCAATAGCATCCCTTCGTTATGGAATGAGTTCCCTATCTAAGTGAAGCAGAGTTCATCCCTGACCCTATTCAAAAAAACCCTTGATCATTGAATAGGAATTCACAGATTCAACCCCGGTATGGCCCCTTGTGTCTGATGGACAGAGGTTGACAATAAGTAAATTAATTCCTAACTGACATACCCCCCACATAACCCTTAGCTGCCTCTTTACTAATATACCCAAGTGTATAGGCATCCAAGGAACTCTGGGACAAAACTGGGTTGGGTTGTACACGTAGGCTTGTAAACCTTGTTGGTCATTAGCCTAGCTTAAACCTGTGAATGTATGACAGAGTGTGAAATAGAAAAAGACACAGAAAACACATTCTGTGTTTTAAGCAGCTTCTCTGAGCTCCCATACTTTGAGCTTCAGAGCCTTACTTGTGTATTCTATTTGGTCACTCTGTTTTGTATAGAGAAGGGAATATGATTTACTTAAAAATGATTTTGCCAAATACTGAAAAATTATACTGTTTTCAGCTCTGTGGTACATGTTGTTGTTCTCTCTGATGTCAAAGAGAACCATGTGCTTTTGTTTAGCTTCAGCAAAAATTCCTGAATTCATTACAGAGCTTCCCGCTATATACAGTTTCTATAGACATGATGGCACCAGCCTCCCAGTCTCTACACTCAGGCACTTCTTTACTGAGTAAGCATTAACTGGCCTTATTATGAAAGACTCATTAATGCATCTCGTTTGTGTACTTAGTAATATGGTTGTAAATCTATATTTCTTTAATAAGTCACTTATCAGTTTACCATTACCTTTCATTTTTTTATTCTTGAAAGGACTTCTTAATATTTACTGTAAGTTTAGTACATTTTTCATGTTTTGTCGTGTGGACAAGCTGTGTGATTCTTATAGGTAGTACAGCAGTTAAAAGCCTGGAATTTATTTGTTCATTGTCTCTTGTGTTTGTAATGCTGTAGTTTTGTCCTCCCTGTGGAAATAGCTTGGATCTGAGTGAAGATAAAATGCACTTCTGTTTAATATTGCATGATCTGTGGGTTGAATTAATGCTGAGGTATACAGTGGCTTATGTGACATGCAGCGAGACGCCCAAGATGAATGCTGCTTTTGTTCAGCATTTAACAAATTAGTATGTTGACATTTGTTACTGGTGAATTTCATTATTTACTGAAAGGGTTTCAGAATTGTAGCAGTATGAATGGTTTGTTCTGGCGCCTTCAAATGAATTGATAAAAGGCATCTTTGTTCTGGCTGAGTGAACATATCAAACCTGTTATTGAGGAACAGAGATGACAATTCTTGCAGCTGGTCATCATACACTTGTAACACAAAGGTTTGAAGAAGATAATCTGTTAAAGCATTTACTACATTTCTGGTAGTTTGTATGCAAATCATTTTTGTATCCCTCATCTGCTTTATAGCTTTAAATCATTTTACAATTGAGGCAGTCCATTTTAAGATATTTCAACTGCACACTTATTGGAAAATACATTGAAAAGTCTTACCTAGACATTTTATAGCATAGTTGCAGGCCACTACTTTTTTATGTAGTGGTGTTAGTCTACGTGTCAAAGATTCTTCTTTTTGAAACCTGAATGGAACCAAACCTGTATTTTGGTTAACATTTTAAATTCATAAACTGCTTAGAAGGGTGCTATTTTTAATATATGTTTTATTCTTTGCTTGTCTTATTCAACAGTTGTCTGTTAGGATACTTCTGGTTAGGCCTGACTTCTTAAAATTGCCCAGCCTTCAAAACTGTCCAAGACTGTATTCTGCCCCAGATGGAGTATGCTTTCTTTTCTGTGTATTTTCAAGATGAACTGTGAGTACTCCAGCATTGGTCTTCCTTTAACTACTGCAGATCATCTTCAAGCTCGTTTCAGGATTTTTTTTTCTTCAGTATATTACAGTACTACTGCCAACCCCTTTACACATACAGGCACTCAATTCCATTAACATGTTATCTGTCACATCAAAGAAAGGACTGTACTGACAGTTATTAGGATACCACAGAAGATGTTTTAGCCTGCTAAGCAGTGGCTGCCACTTTAATACCACATATTCACCCACCAATGATACCACCACTGGTATGCTGATTACATTAAGGCATGTCTGTCCCTTGTTCTTTCCCACAAGTAACCAAGCCTGCATACTCCCAACAGAAATTCTAATAGAATTTTCAGATTCTATATACACATGCATAGACACATACACGCGCGCACACACACACACACACACACACACACACACACACACACACACATGTAAGGTGTTGTGAGACATTTCTCACACATTTGATACCCAATCCTTTGACTTTTCTGAGACCATTTCCTGTGTTTGTGTGTGTGTGTGTGTGTGTATATTTATATATATATATATATATATATATATATATATATATATATATATATATATTAATTTTCAGTTACTACTATATCCTCTTCAAGGTTGCAGAAACCTAGTCTGTTTGATAGGATGCCAGTCCATCATAGGACAGGCACGGCGACAAACCATGTAAATATCTTTGGGCAGCTTGGAAGCCATGGATTCACCTTTTTGCATGTTTTTGAGGTGTAGAAAGAAACCAGAGACAGAGATGAAAACCCATGCACACGGATGTGTGTGTGTGTGTGTGTATATACAGTATAATACTATATAATAATATTAATAATATATATGTATATATACACACATATATAGTTGTTGTTGTTGTTGTGTCTTTCGGCTTTTCCTGGTTAGGGGTCGCCACAGCGGTGGGTCTACTTTACATGGTCGACTTTTCACAAAGTCGACTTTCATATGGCCAAGACCATATGATCGACTTTTGAAAAGCCGACCATGGGGAACCGCTATCTGCGTACAGTGCGGAATGGAAAGATTTCCCTCTTCCGCACTGTAGTGAGATCTTGGAGTTGGTACATTTAAGTTATAGGGGTTGTGGGGGGCAGACCCCCCCACAGGTGGTGCAGGGGGATTTGCCGCCCTACTAACAGTTTTAAGGTAAGTGTTTGTTGTGTTTTTTGTGTTTATTTTACATGGTTGGCTTTCTAAAATTCGATAATGTGGTGTCGGCCAACTTTGTGAAAAGTCGATCATGTGAAGTAGACCCATATATATATATATATATATATATATATATGGGTCTACTGCTTTTAATTGAATACCACTTATTCGAAAAAGAGCAGTAGACAGCTCAGTTATGCGAAAGTGCACTTATTCGAAAGTGCACTTTCACGAAACTCGGTTCAACGAACCGATAAAAAGATAAAAAAAAAAAAAAACAGAAAAAACTTATTAACATTACATTGAGTGGGGAGCCACACCCCTCTATTTAAATATACCAACTCTGAGATCGCACTACAGTGGGGAACAGCTAATTCCCTATTCCCCACTGTAGTGTGCCTCGGCACTTCAGTTTCCCTGAACGGTTCGTTGAACCGTGCTTCTCGGAAGTGCACTTTCACTTAAGTGCACTTTTGCGTAACTGAGGATCCACTGTTCGTTTTCAAACAAGTGGATTTTCGGTCTTTTACAGTAGACCCATACATATATATATATATAGTAGTTTTATATATATTTATATATATATATATATATATATATATATATATATATACACACACACACACATATATAGTAGTTTTATAGATATATATATATATATATATATATATATATATATATATATATACACACACACACAGAGAGAGAGAGAGACATTTTGTGTGTGTGTGTATATATATATATATATAGTAGTTGTACAGTTAAGTGCACCCACAGTCAAGATGAATAAATGAAGAGGCAGTAGACATGGTATATGTTAGGCATAGTGTGCATTCAGTAACAGCTTTTTGCTGAACTGTACTAATTAAAAAGTCAGATTGTACACAGACCCACATACTTCTTTTAGGATATTGCTAGAGGATCATTATATATATATATATATATATATATATATATATATATATATATATATATATATATATATATATATATTACATATGAAAATAAAGCTATAGTAAGTATTCACAGCCTACAGTTAAATAAATAGATTGAAAGTACCCTTGCAGATACTAGTTGTGTTATGTGATAAAGAACAATACACTGAGAGATCAAGCATTTATATTTGTGCGTATGTGTGTGGTTTTATGTTAGATTATTCAGTTTTTAGAAACTCTGACTTTATATGGTTGAGACCATAAGTCCGACTTTCCAAAAATTCAAAACAAAACAACCAAAATCTACGTTTTTACAGGGTTGCTCCCCTCCCCACAGATTTATATGTACCAACTCCGAGATTGCACTACACTGGGGAAAAGGGTAAATTCCCCAATCCCCACTTTACCCTGATCTCCATACAAATGCCTCAAACGTTCAGAAAATTGAACACATGGTTTTAACCATATGAAGTTCGAGTTTCCGAAAACTTGATAATCTGACATAAACCCATATATATATTTGTGTGTGTGTGTATGTGTGTATTATGTTCACTCTCAAATATATGTGCGTGTGTGTGTATTATGTTTACTCTGTCAAATATATGCATGTGTGTGTGTGTGTGTATATGTTTGTTTTACATTCATTTTTTCAAACAATTTGTTCTTCAAAGTGGTGTGTATGGAAATTTAGTCGGATGCTGTAAGGACTGAGTGCACTAGATGTTGAAAGGAGGAGATCGGTTACAGAAGGTATGTGTTTTGGATGGCAATGCCGAATCATTAGGTTAGTGGGAGAGTGCGAGTGTTTGCAGGTTAGAGTGAGCATAAAGGCTAGGGAAGAGGATAGGTTTAGTGTTGTGC